>NC_056733.1:1167097637-1167397637 GCF_019279795.1 Protopterus annectens | reverse complement strand
ATTTTTGTAGGCGCCTTTGTCCAATGTCAACCAAAGATTTCTATAGATTGCATAATCAATAAAGTATTCTAGAAATTTCTAGTTATGTTTTTAAAAGGTAATTAAAATGATTTTATTCAACTTTTCTGACAGAAAACACTGGCAAATCTGAAAAAAGGTGTTTTCTGAAAGTATGCTTCAAAGACTGATATTGGGACGCAGCACATTTTTACAGAAATGGGGAAAGCTTTAGTTAAGTGAGAATGAAGAAGAAATGGACATGTATCAGAAAGTGCACAAGAGAGAAGTGAAACACTCTTACACTAGTTAAAATACGTGCTGATGTTGGAAAGATTTATGTTATTGCATAAGAAAATATTTGATTATTTTCTCCTGGTATTAAAAAACACAAGAAATAAACTATTTTAAACCTAAAATTATTAATTATGCTACTTGCCAATTTACAATGTGCTCAGGCAGAATTTTATCTGTTGTCCTGGAAGCACCTGCATTTTCGTCCTTGAGTAAACATGCATTTACTAACAAAACAGCTGCAGAAGTTATATATATGTATTTGGATTAGTAGAAAAGCTGTAATGAGGCAGCATACACCTTTTCTGCTTCACTGTTGTTTATTTGTACACTTTCTAAGTGAAAAAAATGCTTATTTTGAATTCATCCCCATGTGCATGATAAATTCAGAGAATAGTTCTAGCACAGCCAACTCCAGCTTACTAATCCAAAAGGCATACATCTTCAGGTAACTTCTCAGAGATTAATTATGTTACTCTACCCTGTAAAAGTGCATTCGAACAGTCTAACTGTTCTGGGAATCTCTTAGAAGCATGAAAAGATATAGTTGTCTTATAAAGCATATCTAGTGCAGAGTCTGTCATTGTAGAGCTTAGTGCAGGTAATATCAGTTATATGCCGCAGTATATGAATGAACCATGCAACTAATTGGAGTGGTCAATCCTCCTGTTATGTGATTATACACAGACAGAAACAAGAGACTATACCTCAAAATAAAAATGGTAATGCTTTATATACAGTGGAACTAGTTATTCTAATCCATTACCTTTATTACTCCAGTTTTACATGCTTAAGATTCTATAACAAAAAAAACAACCCAGACAAGTCACCAAACTGAAAAGATATGCTATAGTTATGAAAGAATATACTATAATCATCTTGTAATCATTTAAGTCTGGTCTTTTGAAAAGGTCTTAACGATTATCTGTTTGTATTAGCCAAATGTAAATGCTTCTTTAATGACTCTACTCTTATAGGTTCATAGTTATATACCAGCCTAATGACTACCAGGGCCTTTATAAGCCTAGCTGTGCAATCCAACCCAGTTGTGTCCTTATGTATTGTGGGCGTTTATTAGGAGGAGGTAGGTTAGTTAGGAAATTTCTAGAGGTTATGTGAAGGGTATGCTAATCTGGGCATTACTGTCTGCCTCTGTCTATCATAGACAAGGGAACCAGACCTGCAGCAAATTTCTGATTTCCCATCCATCGGTCAAGGTTACATTTAAATAGGGTTAGGGATAGACTATGCTTCATATGGAGTTTGTTCCAGATCATGAGGATCCTCTGAGATACATATGTCTAGTCAACATGCCTTATGTCACAGTCAAAATTTAAAACCATGGATCTAATGGTTCTGATGCTATTCATTTTGTAGATGTGCAAAAGGTCCATCAGAGCTGGATCCAAGGATGCTTTGAATGCCAGGCGTAGATCATCTCTCAGTAACCTGATATGGGGCTTTAGGTTGATCCATATAGGACAATGTGGTTATTCACTGGATTCTCATGTTAATGAACCTTTGTGGGCTTTCCAACTGTTGCATATATCTGGTCAGGTACATGCCGAAGGGGGCATTAAACTTGATGATGGGTCTGATAAGGGCCAAATAAAGTGGCAGTATGACTCTCTTGGACCTAGATGCCATCCCCTTACTTATAACTTGGATAACATACAATGATTCTCTTACTGCTTTGGCCACATGTATATGTTCCCAGATCCTTGACTACTGGGTCAACTCTTAGGGGTGTCTTATCAATGGAGTAATTACCCTGGGTGGCAGTTTTCCCAAAAGGCACTATAATGCATTTCTTGGTATTGAGTTTTAGTCAGTGACTTAAATACAGACAAATTAATGGTGTTAGAAAGATTTATGTGATTGTATAAAAAATGATTATTTTCTCCTGGTATTAAAAAACACAAAAATGAACTCTGTTTTAAGCCATAAATTATTAATTATGCTGGTTGTCAATTTACAACCTTGTTTTATGTGCTTGGGAAGTGTGTCTGTGGGGGGGGGGGTGAAGTTTGAACTGAATTTATCAGACAGCAAATTTGCTATGTTGCTCTCCTCGGTGAAGCTGGCACCATTGACCACCAGTTTGGTACACTAATGTGTGCTGCCTTTGAGGTTTTGGACATATCAAAAAGCCCTGTAGTTGTCTTTAGCCTGTGAGGCTATCTCTTTTTTTTTAACAAGAAACATTTTTACTAAATTATCACTAATGACAGAGGCAGAAGTAGATTCCAAATAGGAGCAGTCCCAGCAAGGAGCTCTGAGGTACTCCGCTGGTGACTGGTCTCATAATGGAGGTGGTATCACCAATCCTGACTTCCTGGGTCCTGTCTGTAAGCCAACTGGAAATCTGTCAAGTTATGTAGAAATTTATGCCCAGTCCAGTAACTTTATCAACTGTACCTGAGTGGGGTATTGTACTGAGTGCCTTAACCAGGCCCAGGTAGGCAGTATGCACCACTTTGCCCTCATCTATTGCCTTGGTTACCTTCTTAAAGAAGTCCACCAGGTTTAGTAGGCATGGTCTTCCCTTCACAAAGCCAAACTTGGTTAGATCCAGTGTTTGAAGGTTGCCTACATCTTTGTTGATCATTTCCATGATAATTTGCACCATGGCTTTGCATATTACGGTAGTCAGACTAATAGGCCTTTAGTTTCAGGGTCAAGTTGATGGTCCGCACTTGTGAATTTGGTTAACTGTTGGGTTCTCTATGTTCTTGGTACAAAGCCTGTTTTGAGGCTATAGTTGAAAAGTGGCCCTGACAGGTCATTTTCCCAGGTATTTGGCAGACATTACAGGATATTGTGGGGGCCCATCAAAGCTGTGTTTTTGTGAGTGTCCCCAGGACCTACTCCCTGTTAATAGTTGGGGGGGTTATGCTAGCAGGTATTTCATAGAGGGAGACAGGGAGAAGTGGGGGGATGAAGCTTGAGCTGAATTTGTCAGCCAGAAAAGTTGCTATGTTGCTCTCCTCAGTGAATGTGGCGCCATTGACCATCAGTTTGGCACACTGATGTGTGTGGCCTTTGAGGTTTTGGACATAGCTGTAGAAAGCCTTGTGGTTGTCTCTAGCCTGTGAGCCTATATTTGTTTTTAATAAACATCTTTATTAAATTATCTGGATGGCGCACTGGTGCAGCGGTAGCATTGTCGCCTCACAGCAGGAGGTTCTCCCATTCGATTCTCAGCTGGGGTGCCTTCTGTGTGGAGTCTGCATGTCCTTCTCTGCATTCATGTGGGTTTCCTCTGTGTGCTCTGGTTTCCTCCTACATTATAAAGACATACATCTGGAGCATTTCTCCCCGGGCCTCCACTGAAAATTGGCTTCGTTCCAAGTCAGACTTTCCTGGTTAACAAATGTTAAATAAAATAATAAATAAATAAATAAACTTATGACAGAGGCAATCATACATTTATGTAAATGAAAACAAACCATACTGACATATTTTCAGTTGCAAACATTATACATTACTTATAATCTATCCAGTCATTGTCAGTCAAACATTACATAGCTCGTTCAATTCCTGACATCCCTTAAATCTCATTCCTACTCCAAAACATTATTCTCCATGTATTGTTCCCAAAATCCCCATTTTTTCTACATAACTTGCTCCTATCCTTTTCTAAAGGTCCCATTTCCAGTTGTTTTATCTCTCTTACTGCATTCACAAGCCTAACCAGTCTCATCTGCAAGGCTACAGAAAGGAGTCGAAGTGCGTCCTTTTGCACTTATCCTTTCTGTGTTCTTCCTGAAGCTAGAGTGTTGGAAGAGTCGGAAGTGTCTTTTGCTCCTTGGGTAAGGGATGGATTTAGGCTCTCTTATGCAGGCTGCCCCTGGGACAGATGATGCATTCAGAGCATCACAGATACATCTGGGGGTGTGGCTGGAGCTGTGATGAGGGGAACCAACCCCTTCCCAAAAGGATTGTCAGGCCAGTATCTTCTCAAAAGCCTTGAGCTCCATGGAAGGAGTCAGCAGATCCAAGGAAAGCAACCTCTGATCTGAAGCCATATTCGAGGTTGACAGACCTGAAGATTGAATCTCGGACACCAATGACCCAACCAGATCCAAGGCTATCACTGGAGCTGAGCTGTCAAGGGATAAAGCACCCTAAACCAAGGAAGGCCCAGAATCAGATGAAGTTGTACTCACTTCTGAGCTAACAGCATTGACCTCTCAACTCCAGGACTCTTATCAACTCTGAGAAATTCAGAGTTGAATGAGTAGAGAAACTGTTGATGTCAAGGACTTCAAGGTTATTGATGCTGGGGGGGGGGTCAGTCAATGAGAAGCTCTGATCCAAAGCCACCTGACCCATCACAGGGACCAGGGAAGGAGCAAATATAAGAGGAGTTGATGGACCAGCTCTGTCCACCCTCAGAGTTAATGGACAGTGAACGATACACATGTCTATCTGGGCCTTTATTAAGGCTCTTATTATCTTATCTCAGTCAATGTCTAAGATGCTTCTGGAGGCTCTAATAACCCAGACAAATTCAATTGAATAAGGTTAGGAGCTCAAAGACCTTGAGAGCTCCTTCTCAGAAGATCTCATCCCCAGAGTATATAACCTCTTTAGGGAGTACTCCAAAATAATTATGGTCCCAAGGATGGAAAGAGGGTTGGGGGCAAAAAAGATCCGAAAGGATTGGAGCTGAGGATGAGGAAGCCCTCAGAGATCTAGAAATCTTTAGACCTGGGGAACCCAGTGGTAATCAATCTGATGACTTTTTCTTTTCCTTTTCTCAAGTCCTAGTGGCATTATCTCTGTCCTTAGACTTTTCTTTGGCTCTCTCTTTCTCTTTTTCTTTCTTTCTACTTAAAGGCTTTGACACCTGTTTCTCAGCACCTTTGGTAAGCTGAGGAAGGGCAATCTCCAAAGAACTGGCTAATTCTCCTGGTGAACCTGGGAGAAGACCTCTTAAAATCAACCTATTTTTTATACAACAAGGCCAGGTTGGCCGAAGGAGGACTTTGTATCACACATCACACACAGCATTTAATGGTCATGGCCCAGGCAGTGTATGCAATTGGTGTACGGATACTCAGGCAGGATCTTGTGCCCACACTTAAGTTATTTTTTTAAATTCTGTAGCCTTTTCCATATGTTAGAGAGAAACCATGGGCAACTTCCATTTAGTTAAGAAAGAGTAATCTGATTGGCTTATATAGGCCTCAGCAAGAAAGACAGGAAAGTTTTTTTTTTTTTTAGCAAGTCTAAGGAAATGGAAAAAGCTTATGAAGAACCTGTGAAAGACATGGTAGCTGACTAAAGAACAAGAAAATACTTCAATTATCTGAACATTTTCTCAAAGATAAGTAGTGTGCTGGAGATATGGTCTGACTAAAATGGTGGAAACAAACTTTGAGGTATTATTGTTACAGAAGTGCATCATAGGAGAGAGGAGGTGGAGCACTGGAGAAAGCTATGAAAGTGTTGCTGGCTCAATATCTGCCCAAAGGCTAATAACCTATCTGTTGAGCTGGACAGAGAGGGCAACATAAGATCTGTGAGCACTTTTCACATTTAACTCCAAAAATCATGTCTAGCAAGGAGTCCACTGTAGACTTTATCTCCATATATAATTGTATCAGTGTTGATGCATCAAAGATCAAAGAGACCACAACATGGCAAACAATGCCTCAGACTGGGAGGTTGGCATAACAGTTAAGGTATCTACCTTATAGGCACAAGTTGCAGGGTTTGATTCTCACATGGAGCAATTGGCTAGACTACGCTTAAAATGGCCCACAAGGGCAGTTACCCTAGTGCTAACCTATAAACCTATTTGTATGAAAAGTTATCTGAACTTCTGAGAGTGTCCTAATGTTCTTGTCTTTGATAAACTGTAAACAATTTCTGAGCCACTTAGCCCCACAATGCAGAATTTTGGTATTAGTACCTTCTTTATTATGAAACTAACCAATTAAGAGCATAATCAGTTTCATTTTGGCCAATTCAAGAGGGGACCCACTGATATATGAATATACTGCCAACAATGATAGTGAGAATAGTATTGCTGAGGGAAAAAAAACACTATAAGATGTCTCCATCCTTAACAAGCTCTCCTCTTGCCATGTTAACACAGACATTTAGGATGCCAGTATTCCTTACATTCCAGAGAATCTGCTAAATCAAGGAAAACCATTGAGGAAAAATATGCAAATGTGTTGCCAAAAAGTACAGGCTTGCAGGAGGAACCTGTATTCCTCCTCCTATAATGCTCTAAACCATCATACCCAATTTGATCTGAGGCTTGGAATGGTCCAAAGAAAGTTAGTAATTTCTTGATTTCATTTTATGACCTGGTACTATTGTGAAAAAAAAACATCAAAGTGGACTGGGGATAAAGAAACTTGGCACTGATATTATTTTTAATAGGGAAATTCTGTTATCCACAGACAATAGTCTTTGTAACCAGATAGAAAGAATGGTTGTGTAGGTAAACTTACCATGACAGTAGATATTCTAATGGGTCACTGCTGCAGTAGCCTAAGATAAATGGGTTCTAAACCTCAAGTACCAGCTAGCTTTCAAAGCTAAGGGGCACCTTCCATATTCTTCAGTTATCAAGAGCTATAGCAGAGCTCCATATAAGGACCATTGGAGTGCAAAAAGGTTGAGTGCATTTTTTTACCCAGGGGAGAGACAAGAGTCCTAACAGAATAATGCTGGGAAACAGATCCAAATTTAAACTATGTACAAAAGAGTGGAACATCCACATCCTGGCAAAACGGGGGCTGGAGGAACGGGAGGCTGCTGCAACAGTGATCTATAAGAACATATATCATTATTGTAAGTTAACTTACACAACTGTACTGTGTTCGGTCATACATCACTGTTGCAGTAGCCTAATAGCTAAATGGATAGATTACCACAAGTTAGAAATTTAATAATGGGAAGAGGCCAATAAACTAAGACTCTGGGTGCCTCGGGAGAATGGTCCTAGCAAAGTTAGTTCTGAACCTGGAAAAATAATACAGTTTGTAGTGCTTTGTAAAAAGTGTGTGCAGAGGACCAAGGTGCTGCCTCTAGGTATTTCTAGAGTCTACTGCTTTACAGAAAACTACTAAAGAAGCCAAAGGCCTTGTGGAATGAGCCCCTACCCTGCTTAGAATTGGCTTATTATGGAGAGTATAACACAAACAATACAGTAGAGTCAATTATCCGAATGTTGATTATCAGAAATGTCAATTATCAGAACCAGCCTTCCAAAGTTTTCAGGTAGGAAAAATCATAAAGTCTGAATATGTAAACATTTTACGTATTTGCTTGAGCATGTTTTTTGGGCTTGTAGCCAGCTCGTCTGAAAAATATTCTTTATTGTCCATTGGAATCGCTGAATGGTTGAACCCCGCATGCAGAAAAAACAAGATTTTAGAGGGTTTTTATCCGGTTTAGTTGTATGTATGATTATCCGAACAATTTGATTATCTGAACTACCCTAGGTCCCAATTAGTCTGGATAATCGACTCTCTACTGTGGTATGAAACAACTACCTGGAAATGGTCAGCTTTAAACACTGATTGTCCTTTTTTCTTACCTTCATAGGAGACAAGCAGCTGATCAGCTTTCCTGAAGGCTTGAGTTTTTTCTAGATAATATCTGTTCTGCCTATGAACATTTTAGTGTGTGAAAAATCTTTTTTCCCTTATTCTTGGACTCAGGAAGGAAGACAGGAAGATGAATAGTTTTGGCCTAAAGAAGGATTAGTCCTCACAAAAACCCTGTCCTTGTGAAAAAGGCAGTAGGGTTGACCCACCATAAGTGTTTGTAACTCAGATACTATCCTGGCAGATGAGCAATGAGTAAAACAGTTGTCCATGTTAAGAACCTCAGTTCAGTCTGCTGCACTGGTTCAGATGGAGACAGAGTATTCTTTTTCAAGTACAAAGCTGAGATCCTAAGGAGGACCCACCTGTTTCATAGTTGGCTAGATATGCAACACTACTTCCAAAAAACTGTCTGACTTCAGCATGGTTAAAAAGGTGGGGATCAAACGGCAGATAAGCAGAAATGGCTGACAAATGCACCATGACAGAGAAATAAAAGGGTAAAGGGCAGTAATTCACATAAATAATCAAGAACCAGAAGCAGTTGAGTTGCCCTTTAGATAATTAAAGAGCATGGGAGGCTAAGCAGGGACTGGGTAGGACATATAAAGAGTCCCCCCAAGCACAGATGCAAAGATGGCCAAGCCCCCTGGGATACCCTTAGGATCCATGACAGACCCCAGCAATACCAGAGTAATTCTGAAGGGGGACAAGGTGAGCCAGGCCAGTTAGATAATGTCCCAAGGGGGAACCAAACAAATATTACTGGAAAAAAACAGAGGCAGCCAAGTCTGAAGAGGGTCCTAGTTCTTAGACTGGAACCACTATAAAAATTGTTTCCGTTTATACATATATGATTTCATAGTAGCAGGCTTTTTGCACCCTTTAGTACTTGCTGCATGCCCTTAGAAAACAGGTGGCAAAAGGGCATTAAAATTCTCTTATCCAAGAAGTTAGCTGAAGATTTTTCAGGTTGAGATGTATCAAACTCCTGCATTATGTGAGCAAATGCAGTCTGTGGGGAAGCTTATGGTAATTGTCTTTGGTCAGACAGAACAAATAGTGAGAACCACTGTTGCCTTGGATAAGAGGGAGTCCACACCAAAACTTTTTGAGACTCCTTTTGGATCTTCAAAAGACCCTGGATATCAGCGAAAAGGGTGAAAAATCATACAGGAACATTCCTGTCTATGGAAGACATCTCTTTTCAAAGCTTGTTTGCAAGGAGTCCTTAAGCAGAATTTCTTTAGTTCTCTGTTCCAAAGGGATTCAAGCAGATCTACCTGAGGTGCTTCCCAGAGATGGATCAATTCTAGTAAGACTCCAGGATGAAGCTTCCATTCATTGGTGGGTCTTACTTGGTCCTGTTGAGCTTGTCTGCAATGAAATTTTGCTCTGAGTGAAAGCATGAAGTCTGCAGAATCAAACTGAGCTGAGCTGTTATTTCCCAGACTGCCACAGACAGTCTACAAAGAGGGTAGGCTCTGGTTCCCTCTTGTTTGGTTATGTATAACATCACTGTCTGTATACACTTATACAAGTCCTGAGGACCAGAGATGACTTAATGCTTTCAAAGCATGAGCACTGCCAACATCTCTCTAACATTTATGCACTTCTACCTGTCTGAATGTCAGCACAGAGCTTGCACTGTTACCCATTTGGAAACCAAACCCCACACACTGTCTGTCTGAATGGCAGCACAGAGCTTGCACTTTTAACCATTTAGAAACCACATGTATTGTTCAATACTTTCTGTAAGGAATTTAGGTTGGATGTTAAATTTTGATATTCCATCTTGTCTGGTAACCAGGTATGAAATACATTAATATATGTTTCAGGAGAAAAGATATAAGTTTAATTATGCCATTTCAAATTAGTTATATTACCTAGACAACCTACAAAAGGATTTCTCAAGGCATATAACAATGTTTGATTTGTCACTAAACATATGAATTGTGGTGCTATTTCCATGAACATCTCCAAAGTAGAAGGTAATATAGTCCATTTACAGATGTTGATGGAATGCTGAAGAAAACACAATTCGTATATAGGGGAATGCTGTCTGCAAATAAGTCCATCCATTGTTTTAGTATAATGTTCCAATCTGTGTGTTCTGTTTGAGAAGTCAATATAGTTTCCTTCTAAATGGGGTAAACAATATTGAAATGGATACAAAGGGGGTCCAAATACCAGCGGCAAGGTTACAAACTGACACATTATTTTTGCATTTGTGACATTATAGTGGATTTTATAACCTGTACAAAAACTATCTGTACATTTTGTTTTTTCAGAAAACAGCCTTATCCAATTAGTACTGGGTATCCATTGATTAAACAACTGTCTCCATACATGCTCATTTCTGAGCATTAACTTGGTTTGCATAAGATGTTTTTGCATTGAAACATAAAAAGACTGTAAGGTACATGTTGTCCAGTTTACAAACTTAGTGACATTTGCATCAAATTTTAAATGAGAAACCACAGAAGCATTGAATTGATCTAAAACTTCTTTCTCATAGCTGACCAGCTGTTTTTGTGTGTGCCAAACTTGGGATTCCACTGCGCTTGTAAATGTATAATTTGTGAAATATTTCTGAAATATTCTTAGCTTTAATTTCATTAGCTAAAACTTCAACATCAATTGCATTCTAAGTTCCTAACTCTGTACCAATACCTCCTAATAAGTTACTATACCATCCTCGTTTCTGCCTGCACTTACCTAATTTTGGAAAAGTAATATTAAAATGTAACAGTCTTTTGATATTCCTGTCCTACATATCTACACATAGAAGGCACTTTAATTATTTGATCGAAATGAGCTTTGGGATTATTATTTAGTACTGTTATTTGTGAGGCCCATGGCTTTCTATTTATGATTTGAGTTGTATTCATACAAAATAATACAGTAATGTTCCATATGTCAATTGATTCATTATAAATATCAGTTCCATTTTGACAAAGGTAGTAATTTTCTTGGTACGTCTGTTTGTACTTACTATTGCAACATTTTATGTCTATAAAGTTTTGGAGGGTTCCTATTAGAATGACGAAAACGCATTTTGTTGAATGCGTTTTCACCGACCCCTGAACAGGGAACAGGCAAAACAGCGAAGCGGCTGTTCAGTGAATTCTTTCCCTGGGAAAGAAGTTGCTTGACCACTTCATTACTCTGCCGTGTTCTGCACTGTAGTGTGGTCTCAGAGATTCCCTTATCCAGTATAGCTCCCAAACATAAATGTACAACAGTTACTGACCTTAGGGTTAGGGTGCAGGTTAAGGTAAGTGCATATATTTTAAACTCTTTACTTTTTTTTTTGCATTATATGTACGGTTGAGTTAAGTGCATATGTGTTTTCATATGTTTACTTTTTTTGGGGGGTGTAGAAGTAGGGTTAAGGTAAGTGTGTATGTGTTTGGAACTGTTTATGTAAATGTGCAGCAGTTACTGACCTTAGGGTTAGGGTGCGGGTTAAGGTAAGTGCATATATTTTAAACTGTTTACTTTTTTTTTTGTGTTATATGTACGGCTGAGTTAAGTGCATATGTGTTTTCAGCTGTTTACTTTTTTTGGGGGGGTAGAAGTAGGATTAAGGTAAGTGTGTATGTGTTTGGAACTATTTATGTAAGTGTGCAGCAGTTACTGACCTTAGGTTTAGGGTGCGGGTTAAGGTAAGTGCATATGTTTTAAACTGTTTACTTTTATTTATTTTTTTGCATTAGATGTACGGTTGAGTTAAGTGCATATGTGTTTTCAGTTGTTAACTTTTTGTTTGGGGGGGAAGAATTAGGGTTAAGGTATGTGTGTATGTATTGGCACTGTTTACTGTTTTTTTTTTTTTTTTTTGGTTGGAACAGCGATTTCTTTCCCTAGGAAAGAAATCGCTGTTCAGAGGTGTCGACATTTTCAGCTTTTGCTGAAATAGGATCGATTAAACATCGTTCGCTGTTTTAAGCATTCAGTGTTGTAAAATAGCGTTACCATAATTGGTCTGTCATTTAGTAGTTGGACATAAAAATGTCCTCTCCTCACCCTCCAAGTAGTTACATTTCCTTTGGAAGTCAAATTAACAGTAGAACATCCTTGTCCAGCGGGGCAGGTAAAAGTACCTTGTGTCCTATTCTGTGTACTAAAAACCCATCCCCACCAGATTGCTGTTGAGTTGACTCTGGTTGCTTTTACCCTTGGTGTTACACACTCTGCCAAAGGGACTCCATACAGCACAACAAGAACACCAACAGTTATTATTGCATAAACTGGAGCTAGACTCTGAAATCAAAGAAAAGTAGCATGATTATTTTCACAAATAACACCAATCTGCTGGTACATATTCCCATTTTTCCTTTATAGGTTCGTAGGTTGGTACTAGGCTGGCCCTATGGCCTATACAAGCCTAGCCATAATAAATGAGTGTCAAGTAACTGTCCTTGTAGGTTATTCCAAGCCCAGCCAATTAACCCATATGAGAATCAAACCCTGCACGCTGTGCTTATCAGGTGAACACCTTAACCACTATGCCAACCTCTCACCCTTTCCTGGTTTAATAATTAAAACAGTATTGTCACTTCCAGTAGTAATAACTTATGCTTGTTCAGGTTGTTTATTGGGTTCATGGATCCATGTTTTTGCACCTGAATTGATTTCATGTGTATCAGATATTTGTTCCCTCTCAAAGGCAGCAACAGGTGGTGACTGCCCTCTGGTGTCTGTGCCACCTAACACAGGTACATTAAATATTTGGGCTACCCTATCCTTTTTCCGTACATGAGCACGCGTATCTGACGTATTTAACAACATAATTTTTTAAGTTCCCCTTGGTAACCTGCTTCAATAACTCCATCCACAACCTGAGCACCTTTCAAAGCAAGTGTTGACTGAGGCACTATCCAACCAAAATACGTAACTGGAATTTGAATTCCAATTCCAATCTCAATCAGTTGAACTGACTGTGGCAGTATTTTATAGGCATTCATCGAATACAGACTCAGTCCTGCAGTCTCAGGTGTGGCTCTTGTAGGAGCTAATGTACCTGCCTGAGTTTTCCCAATATGTGATTGTTTTTGTCGTCACATATGGTTTGATCTGCAATGCTGGAGTTAACATTTTCATTAATGGTGTTTCTGAAATTGGTCTATTATTTAAAATCTGTAATGCCATATTTAGATTATTTCTCTAGTTTTGCAGAGTACCATTTCCTAGTTTTCTTAACTGGTCTTTAAGTAATCCATTCATTCTCTCAATTAATCCTGCTGCCTGTGGGTAATAGGGTGTATGAAACACCCATTCAATTTTATTCTGTTTTGCAAAGTCCTGTACTATTTTCCCTTTAAAGTGAGAACCATTGTTACTTTGTATTTGCAAAGGCATTCCATAATACAGAATGATCACATCTATGGTTTTCAGAGTACTTACCTGTGTTGCTCATCAGCACGGAAAACCAATAAGGTATCCAGAATAAGTGTCTAGTGCTGTACATATGTGTTGGCTGCCCTTATTACATGGTAAAGGACCAATATAATCAATCTGCCATATTTGCCCTGGTAACCTTCCTTGTCCTATATGTCCCTGAACTGTATGAGGTATAGGCCTTTGTTGTGTATGCTGACATACTGTAATATAACAGTTTTAATTAAATCTAATGAAAGTGCAATTCCTCTTGTTTGTGCCTACCTGTAAGTGGCTTTATCTCCCAGATGTCTGCATTTCTGATGTGCCCATTTTGCCATCCCCATCTGCTCAGAATCATGTATTAACTTCTGAATTTCTTGTTTGTTCATCTGTAACAGAATTAAACCATCATTCTAGAGAGTCTGCAGAACAATGTGCATCAACATGATAAACTGTCACAGTACATTGACTTATCATTTTCCAAATTGATTGCCATAATTTTTTCCCCAAATTTCTTTAGAACAAATTTTTTTAATCATTTTTCTGCCATGTAGGCAACCAGGTTACTAGTCCATTTGCTACTGACCAAGAATCAGTATAAATATAACATGTACCTGGTATCTCCTGTTTCAATGCTTGATATGCAATGCATAATTCTGCATACTGACTGCTTTTACCACTCCCTGAAGATGTTAAGATTTTCTTAATTACTGGATTATAAGATACAGCTTTTTAGCACCTCTTATTTGTTTTTTACATATTTAACTGGCCCGTCTATAAACTATGTATGTTGTTACTGCTCTAATGACAGCTGAGCAAAAGGCTGTTCCCATTTAACAGGAGAATCATTTACTGGAATTGTTTTAAATAGCGATTACATTTGTAATTTATCAGGCACAGATATTTGAGCTATTTTTTATGTAACATCGCCACCCCTCCTATACCTGTCTTAGCTCAATCCTGAATGTAACTCCTGTGCGTCTTAGGTGAACTTATCATGCATTGCATAATAGGAATTTTAGGTCTTTTATTCATTGTTGATGCTTTGCTTTTAAGTTTAAAATACTGAAATGTCCCAGCAACCTGTACTTTTGAATTAGTCCTGCACTATTAATAAACATTCTTTTAGCCCACACTACCATAAGTAGTCTTACAGAATTTACTATATAAGCACTGTTAAAGTAAATATTTACTGGATGTAAATGCTGCAAAACATAGTTCAGCCCTTTGTGCTAACACGCATTCTGGTAACTTAACCATAATTGGTTTGTCTCCCTTTTGGAATGTCTCTTATTACAAATCCAGTGCAGTACTTTTTATCCTTACAGAAACATGCACCATTTACATACACTGTAGAGGAATGCCTGACTAACGTCTTCTGTGATTTCTTTTACTGTTATTTAGCAAAGTGGAGTTAGAACTATAACCCCAGAGAACGTTGTCTGTTTTATTCCCAAGTAAATGGCCAAAATTGTTTAATGCAGAGATTGTGGGATTTTTTTTTTTTTTTTTTTTTTGCTACAAAAAGTAACCTGTCTTGACTTAGTGTTCATTTTCTGAGATGCCTCTTATGGCCAAGCCTGTAACAGCACCACTGAGAGTGTGTCCTTCTGTGCTGCAGCTTGCAAAACAAGACATAATTTACTGGTGGGAGCTATCAGCTCCGTTGCCTGTGCTAACTTTTGCTTTAACATTTTTTTATGTTTCCCATGAATTTTTGCAAATGTGAAATTGTCAAAGGCTTTGGCAATTGCAGAATGCCCCATATCCTTTCCTAGCAATGAGGCCTTCCTGTCAGTCTGATAATGGTTCCTAGAAATGTTACTTTTGTGACAAGAACTGTATTTTGCCAGTATTTACTTTGAAACCTGCCTCTTGCAACTGTCTCAGAACTTTTCTCACCTGTGATATGTTTTTTTTTTTCTTTACAGTCTCTGACTGTATTAGAATGTAACATTGTTATCTTTACTTGCATTTTGTAAGAATGTTAAAAATATTTTTGTTGTCATGCTCTGCCCATTCTAGCATCCTGTTGGAAACGTAATATTAAAATACTCTAATAACTTTGTAGTTAACACTAATGACATGTCCATATTTCCCTTTGGGCTGTTAGCTGCTTTAATTTTTAACCCTTTAAATCCTGATGTATTACACTTGTTAAATTCTGAAAAGGGAAAAAAACTGTATTCATGTAACTTAGCACATATACTTTCTAACCAATATGTCATGTTTCTTTAACATTGGCATGCATTTTTCATTAAGCTCTGATATTCCTTAGCTCTGTTAAAAACATTCCACTGTGAGCAGTAGGGCTGAAACATTCCAGCTGTCTGTACAAATTGTAAACTTTAGCATGATTTAAACAAAAGCAAGGATTTCTGTTTCTACAGTTTAACTTGAGTGCTATACTCCTGTATGCATTGATCAAAAGAATGAATGCAGTTACACATATAAACCTTTTCTTAAACATTTTGAATCCTGTCCGTGACGCCAAGATAATGTATTGCCTAATGAGCATGATTTCAAATAATTCACTTTACATTAAAGAAATTATTTAGTAACAATACAAAACAAGTGGGAGGTTGGCGTAAAGGTTAAGATGTCTACTTAAGAGGCATGAGGTGCAGGGTTTGATACTCACATAGGGTAAGTGGCTAGGCTTAAAATGGCTCACAAGTGCAGTTAGCCTAGTACGAACCTATGAACAAAAATAAACTCTATGTAACTGAACAGTAAATCACACTAAAACAGAAAACTAAGTAAACTCTATTTAACTAAAATATGAAATTAGATAATACATTTAAAGAAAAAGGTATACATCACCAATAAAGAGAAAGCTTCATCCTGTCTTCAGTCTTGACTGGGAAGCACCATTGCAGTCAGGCAGGAGTCTTCATCGGGAAAACAGTTCTGGGCAGTGCATCCACTCCACAGGTGAGGCTTCAGCCTCAGTGCAGGGAGCCCAAGCTATATATAACAAAGTCAAGAGAATCAGTACTTTCCCAGTGTAGGCTGGATCTTGCTAGATCATTCTGTGGTGTTGGCCACCCACTTCAAAAGGAACAGAAATTCCTGCCAAATACAATGATTTTTCAATTTTCAAGTGGTACACTGGAATATTTCAATGACTTTGCAAGTTTAGTACTTTACTAGAATATCCCAGCACACATACACATACAAAACATATTTCATAATCAAATGTAGTGACTTTGCTGAAATCACTAAACTGTTCTGGAACACAGCATAATCTCTCATGCCTGCTGACACTTCCAGAATATAGCATTACTCCACATGTCAAGGAAGAAATAAAGAAAATAAAGAGAATGTCGAGATATAGTAAGGCAGCAGTCAAATAATCACACTCACTCAATGTACCCCTCTTTCGTATCACATTCATATCACACAAGGATAGGAAATGGCATCCATCCTTCACACCTGAGGGCAAGTGGTCTTTGAGAAAAACAGCTGTAGTTGTCTATTATGAATGGAGGCAAACAGGTCTAATTGAAGACTCCCCCATTTATAGACCAGGTCTAGGAAGACCTCTATGTTCAGTATCCATTTGGGAGGATCTTACCTTGATTTGATTAAACATTCCACCAGGGTGTTGTTCTGCGAGGGAATGTAAACTGCTTGAAGGTTTGCTTTTATGGTCTGTTCCTAAGCTAGAAAAGCCAATGTGTATAACTAATAAGACTCCCCCCCCCATTTGTTTATGTACCATGTGACTTAGTGTTGGCTGTAAAAATTCTCAGGGAACTAGAAACAATGAGTGAGAGAAAATCTGCAAGGCCTAAATCAATATCTGCATTTCCTTCTTGTTGATTTGGAGGCCATTGCCCCTGGACTCAGCCTGTCTGAGGCATGTGCGTGCAGGTCCTGGTAAGGTAGCTGCGCCTTGAAAGGAAGGCCTGGGTTGAGGTTTACCCTTGATACCCACCACTGAAATTCCTTCTTTCGAAAGGAAGAATTGGAATCTGAGTTTCCAGATGATAGCAATGCTGAGACCACATAGAAAGGAAGAAGTGGTATCTGAATATCTAGAGGATGGCAATGCTGAGACCACAAAGATTTCAGATACTGCTGAATCTGTCTTATATGGAGTCTTGTGAAGGGCACCAAGGGTATAGTTGCTGCCATGAATCTCAGGGTCCCAAGAACTTCCTTGCAGTGTAGGACTGAAGGAGCAGGAGAGATTAAAAGTAGTTGGAAAAGGCCTGTTACCTTCTCTTGTGGTAGGAAGGCCTGCATGAGGTGACTGTTAGGTCTTCAGGTCCTGGGTAGAATTTAGTGTGGACTTATATGTTCATAGGTTGGTACTAGACTGTCGGCCCTAGGGTCTATACAAGCCTAGCCATAACAATTCCCTGGCTATTTCTTCCCACACTATTTACTTCCTGGACCCCTGTCTAGCAGGGTGACTGACGTGATCCCCGGGGTGAGTTTCCTTTCTCCCACCCAATTATCAAGGTTCCTTTTGAAGAGGGCCAAAGAGGTGCAATCTATTCCAGAGTCTGGGGAGTCTCTGGGTCAGGAACCTATCCCTCCAGCAAGTTTTGTTTATTGTGGTGACAAGGTTTAGATCCCTGGAGCATGTGGCTCTGAGGGATTGGGATTTCTTTAAGTGTAGCATGTTAAGCAGAGATCACCTCTGAGTAGACGATATGCGACAGAGTATAGCTGGAGTTTTTTAAGGCAGTCAGTATAGGGCATCTGCTTTAGGCCTGTGATTCTTTTAGTGAGGTATTTCTGTGGCCTTTCCAGTTGTTGCAGGTGTCTTGAGAGATACATACCAAATGGGGCGTTGTATTCTATAATGGGTCTAATGAGGGATGAGTACAGTGGGACAATGACCTCCTTTTTTCAGGATGAAAAGCCCTTAGTGATGAGATGTGCCACATAGAAGGATTTCCTGACTGTTGTGGCGATGTGGTTATCAAAGGTGAGGCCACTGTCCACCTGTGTCCCTAAGTCTCTTATCACACTTTTGGTGTTTAGTGTACTGCCACCTATGTGGTAATTCACGGGTACATGTTTTTTCCCAAAGGGGATAACTATACATTTCTTGGCATTGAGCTTGAGCCCATGGCTCTGGCACCAAGCATCTGTTTCTGTAAGGCCCTTTTGTAGAGTATCCACATCATTTGGAGATTCAATAATGGCTTCCGGTTTGCAGTCATCTGCGAACTTTGTTAGCCAGAGTCCCTTAGTATTGGCCTGTATGTCAGAGAAGTAGATGCCAAACAAGAGTGGTCTCAGGACTGAACCCTGAAGTACTCCACTTGTCATTTGTCTGGAGCTGGATTTGGAGTCAGCTACTTTTACAATGTGGGTTCTGTCAGTAAGCCAGTTGGCAACCCATCGAGTGATGTAGAGATTAATGCCCAGCTTAGTAAGTTTATCTATGATTCCAGAGTGGGGAATGGTGTCAAAGGCCTTGGTGAGGTCCAAATAGGCTGTGTGGACCCCCTTACCCTCGTCCACAGCTCTGGAGACTGATTCAAAGAAGTCAGTCAGGTTCAGGAGACAGGTTCGGCCCTTCATGAATCCAAACTGGGTGGGTTCTAGTGTTTGAAGATTGCCAATGTCTTTGTTTATAAGTTCCATGACAAAACGTTCCATGGCCTTGCAGATCAGGCTCATCAGACTGATGGGGCAGTAGTTCCTGGGATCCAAGGTGGATCCCCCCTTGTGGAGTGGGATAACTGTAGCTGTGCACCACTCAGTGGGCACGAAGCCTGAGGTGAAGCTATGATTAAACATGACACTTAGGTGAGGTGCCACTTCATTTTGTAGTTCATGTAGCACACACCCCGGGATGTCATCTGGTCCCATGGATGCTGTATTCGTAGCTTTGGACAGTGCATTTTTTACCTGTGTGGCCGTTATTACTGGAATTTGGCAATCTTCTGGTATTGAGATGGGCCATTTAGGGGGTGAGAGGGGGGTGACGTTGGCACTGAATCAATCTGCCAGGATATTGGTAATATCCTTGGGATCAGTATATTTAATGTCATTATGTTGTAGCTCAGAGCAGATCTGAGCATTGCCATTTAGATTCTTGACATATTTATAGAATGCCTTGTGGTTGTCTTTGGCAATTTTATTTTCGTAACTAGCTTTGGAGGATTTTATGAGGGATCTCAGTTTCTTACTGAGGCTGGTAAGGGAGTTTTTTGCATCCTGTGATTTTCCTCTTTTCTGCAACAGTTTCTTCCTTTTGTTGTAAAGTTTGTTTATGGCAGGGGACCACCAGATTGGCTTCATTTTTTTGGAGGAGAGCATCTTGGCTCTATTTGGGATGGCACGATTCATGCATGAGTGGATGTGCTCGTACAGTGCCTTGGTGTAGGACTCAGCAGTTGAACTTTCAGTTCCCGTCTGCATGGGTGTCATGATGTTTGTCACTTCTGACTTGAGTAGCATGAAGTTGGCTTTGGAGAAGTTTTTTATGGAGGTTTCCTTACTGGGGGTGGGGATGGGATGTGACTGTTAAGGGTGATTAGCTTATGGTCTGACCTGACCAATGAGGGGGTGATCATAGGTGTGGAGCATCAATTTCCCATGTTGGTAATGACCAGGTCTAGGATATTGGAGCCCTTGGTGGGACAATGGATTAGTTGATCCAGGGCATTGGAATTTATGAATTCCAGGAACCGTTGGGCAAAGGTGTTGGTACATGAGTAATTTTCCCAGTTAATGGCAGGGTAGTTGAAGTCACCCAGTATTAGGGTGTTTGGTTGTATCTTAATATTTTCCAGTATGTTTAGAAAGGTGTAGTGAGAACCTTGGGGCATGGTGGGGGATCTGTAGCAAGCTACAATTTGAATTGCAGTCTTACCTAGTGTTAGTTGCACCTGGAGAATTTCAGACGCATTGTGTTGGGCAACTAGCCTGGTGATGTGAATATCCTTGGTGGATATGGACACTCCTCCACCCTTAGTGTTTCGATCCTGGTTTGGTGGCTGAAAAGTGTGGTAAGAGTTGTAGCCTGGTATTGCAGGGGGTGCTCTCTGGAACCTTGAACCAGGTCTCAGTTACTGCACAGATATCGATGTTCTCCATTTTTAGGAGTGTCTCGAGAGAGTGCATTTTGAGGTTTAGACTTCTAGCATTGAGTAGCATTACCTTCAGATTTTGCATGTTTGTACCTGTTACGGTGGTGGTTTTGTCCTTTGAAGTTTGCCTAAAAAAAGGCACTATAGGGGTGGCAAGAGCCTTAGCCAGTAACCTGAATCCCAGGGGCGACAGGTGCAGACCATCTCTGGCAAAGCATCGTGGTCTGTCGATCATGTTGTCCCAAGCAAACAGATACTGGATCCCCTTTGAATGACACCAGAAGCTTAGCCAATTGTTGAAGTCAGTCATTTTGTCCTTATATTATGGTAACATTCTGGGCAAAGGCAGGATGCTACTCAGGGCTAGGGTCATACCTGCCTGGGCCACATGATCCAAGAGCTCTTTCATGTCTCTTTTCATGTAGTCCAGGGAGGTACGTCTCAAGTCATTCACTCCAACATGGACAATGACAGAGTCATATTTATACTTGTTGTGGAGTGACTTGAGTGCATGTGTTATGTGGCGAATCCTGGCCCCCGACAGGCAGGTGACTGTAATTTTCTCCTTGTTCAGCCTGGTGAGTGGCACATCAGTGTGCCTGACTATAGAGTCACCTATGACTAAAATGTTAGGTACATTGTCTTGCCTTTTTTAGTGCAAAATGAATCCAGATTCTGTAGGACAGAGACAGTGAAGTTGAGCTGCTGAAACACCTGCAGCAATTGAAGAGACTACAAAGATTCAGTACAAAGAAAATTCAGGGTCTTCAAGATCTGTCTTATGCTGACAGACTGAAATCATTGTCACTTTATTCTGTGTCGTACATACTGCTCACGGGTAATCTGTGCCTTGCATATAGAGCAATCTCTGACCCAGGTTTAATGGAAATGCTGCACATTCACAAGTCATATGGCACAGTGGTCACTCGCTCAAAGGACCTTAACCTGGTATGTGACATCAACAGAACTGGCTGGAGAGACAGATTTGTCTCACAGAGGTTGCCTCACCTTTGGAATAAGCTTCCTATTCATGTTAAACAAAGCCCCTCATTGGTTCTATTTAAGCACAATTTGGATAATTTGATGGGTAACCAGAAATTCACTCCAGGGTTCCACCTGTGTCCCTCTTGGACAGGGGCAATTAGGTGCTGATTTTCATGTCTGCTTAAACCAGACACCCTTGGGAACACAGGCTGAACTTGGCTAGGCTTGTAAGGGCCCTGGGACCATTAGCCTAGTAACCTCCTATGATCCTATGATGAAGAGTCTGCTGAGCAGATGCCTGCATTAACAGGTCATCTAGATATGGGAATATTTGAATTCAATGAGTGTTGCAAAAGTAATGGCTGGTGCCAGGCACTTTGGGAATACCCTGATGGCTGTAGACAACCCAAAGGGTAAAACAATGTGATGAGCAAGCTGAAAATCTTAGACTTTTCCTGAAATAAGGTTGAATGGGGATGTGGTGGTAGGCATATTTCAGGTCCAAAGATACCAGGAAGGTCTGGAGGAAGAGGAAATGTATGAGAGTCTGCAGTGACATTTTGAATGAGGGGACCTTTAGAAAGGTATTGACAAAGAAAAAAATCCAGTATAAATCTCTATTCTACTTCTTTTCTGGAACAGTCTGGAATAAAATAATTTTTATATGCACTGTTGTGGACCGGGCTGTAATGTACCTTGTGCATGCAGTGCTTGTAGCATAAGAGGTAAGAGGTTTACCTGAATGGGAGGGGGTGGCAGGATACCTTTGAATGATGGAATCTCCATTCAAGCCATCCTGTAACCCTGTTGGGGATTGGAAAGGACCCATCTCCCTGAGGTTGTGATCTGTCAGGTCAAAAGAGAAGAGGTTGATCTTTTTGACAGAGGGAGGGACGGACCAGGGGAGGGGCACAAAAGGAGGCAAAGATATGTTGATTTGTCTGGATAGGGAGGCCTCACAGACTTAAAATCCTTGTCTGATTTACTTTGAATTCTTTTTCTAGGCATTTTCTTGCTCTTCTATGGGGGCCTAGACTCCGTTTGAGGGAAGGTGATGGGCTTAGCCATTTCATTTCTTTGAAACCTGTGGGCAGAAGTGAGTAAACTTTGTCTGCAGTCCTTCATACTTTCACCTTGTTCTTGTAAGGCTTTAAACAAGGTGGCTGCTTCAGGTCCAAATAATAAGTCTGTATTCACTGGGGGAATCCAGGAGCTTAGTTTTAATGTCCTCAGGTAAGAACTGAGAATGAATTCATGCATACCTTCTAATGACAGATTCAGTAGCAACTGCTGTGGAAGAAGATTCCACTGCATCATAACTGCACTTAATGCTAAGTCTAGCTACCTGGGAAGCCTGAGCCACCATAGACATACCTGCTTCTTAATGTCAGGTACTTCCAGAGAATACAATTTTATTCACTTCAGCCAGACTAGACAGCAAATGTTTTGTCATCCGAGTCTGATAATTCACAGCTCTGAAAGCCAGAGTGGAGCAAGTTTATACCCTTCTTCTATATTTGTCTACTGCCCTGCTATCTTTATCGGAGGGAAAGGCATTAGCAGCAGGGCATTAGCAGCAGCAGATAATAGTTTTGATGGCTTGTCCTTAGAAACAGAAGAAGCAGAAGGATCTGCCAAAGGATTTTTATAAAGGCACTTTGAAAATTTTTGGGCAATTTATATATCTATTAGGTGCTTGAGGTTGAGAATCAGGTGCAGTGGAAGTGGATGCAAAGACATCCAAAAAATCCGCCAAACAGGAAGGACAGGTGCAGGCATAGGGTTGCCCATCTATATTAAATCCTAATATCTTTTTAGTACATCAGATATTTATCTTGATTCCCACTCAGAATGCTGTTTTATCTTAGATATGGTTTCCCCAAAGGAGATTTTCTCTACAGGAGAAAAGGTATCCATCATCAGAGGCAACTTGGCCTGGGGAGTGATCTGGGATGAGTAGGTCAGGGAATGTTCATCCGAGTCCGATTCTACCTCACCTTCCTGTAATGTCTCCAGGAGAAGGAGTAGGAGCAGAAGGACTAAAATATAATGGTTTGATTTTTGTTAATGTTAATGTTTGTTAATGCTAATTTGTTAATACAGTTTGATTACTTTTGTATAAATGTAAATTTGCCTATGTCACAAGTGATAATTCAATAAAAGTATTTATAAAAAAAAAGTTGGCTGTTTGATTGCCAAATTGGCCTTAAATAGGCCTTGGGAAATTCCATACATTTTTTTCCCTGGGATGTCTGAGGAGAAGAAACATTTTTCATTTTTTGTTTCTTCTACTTAGGATATCTGCTTTAACAAGTTGTGGCAGATCTGACTCATAATATACCTCAAACTAATATTTGGGGAAAAGCCTCCAGTCCTTTTGAACTTATAAGATGAAGTTTCCCCTTCTCTATTGTATCAGTAAGGTCAGTCAGATTAGACATGTGAGAATCAAAACGCAAAAAGAAAAATCCGTAGTATCCCTCTAAGTCTCAGAAAAACCCAGTATGCAACTTTTACTGAGTCCAAAACACACCAAGTAGAAACTTCACAGTGTGGAGGGTGCAATGTTCACTTCCTGAATTATGTTACGTATTTAGTTCACTTAATAAAAATGAAACTGTAAAATATAACTGTAAAATACGTGCTACAAAATAATCAAATATGATAGAAAATAGTAGGTAGTCCACAGTTGAGTTAAAAATGGAATATCCCTTATTGGAAACACACAACTAAGCAATCCTATTTGAGTATAATGAAAAGCATTAAAAACATTCTTTATATATATATATATATATATATATATATATATATATATATATATATATATATATATAAAATCAGGTTGTTTGGAGCAAAGGGAATAGTCACAGAGGGTGGTTCTGTTAAGAGAAATAAAAGCATTAAAATCATGCCTTTAGCCAAGTCCCCTTCCCCCTTAACACCATAGTGTAATCAGAGATGGTGCTAACTGAAACTGAATCTAGAAAGCTAGAGACAAATTACAATCTAAGACCAGTTTATTAACACTTTGCATAGGCTAACCAAACTAATCAGAACTTTATTAATTAAGAAATAAACTAACTAAAACATGACTGACTAACAAAAAGATCTACCAATAGACATCTACCAGAATAAATATTAATAAATATACAACTTTTAACAAAGATCGCTTCCGTATCAAATAAATACCTCCTCGGGTTTGTGTGTCAAAAACAAATCATAATATGAATGAACATGTGTATAGATATACATCTGAAAACCTAAGTAGAATGAAAAAAACATAAAAATAATCGCTAAGCTGGAAATACAGTGATAAATATTAAAAATAAAGCACTAAGGCCACGAGGATCTGTTAAAGTGTGGTATCTAACTAAGAAAGTTAGTTTGAGAGTGTAAGACTGCACTCAAGAGTAATTGCAACCTTTAAAAGAGAAAAAAAGAAAAAGATAGGCCCATGCACATTGTGTGCACTATGACTTTCACTGCCCGAAAGGAAAAAATCTAACAAAAGTGTTCAGTTTAAAATCTAAAGCAGCATTTAATGTGGAACCATCAAAAATTATTAATGTATACATGAGTATACATTAATCATTTTTGATGTAAAAACTATTGTTTCTTTTTCTACCCTATAAATCCTTATTTCCTATTATACCTACTGTTATATATGCTACTGTTTTAAGAAACTAAGTTGCTGTTTTTTAAATTGTATATATTTCCTTGCGTGTCTACGTTCATGCTGTATGTAAGTCTCCTGTTGTTGCATATAAGTCTATACTGTTTTCTTCGTGTTGTATAATTAATGTTTCTTTAATGTGGAGCTTTTCTCCCCGGGCCTCTGCTGTAAATGGACCTGTGTCCAGTCGGACTATCCCAGTAAACAAATGTAAAATAAAAGATAAAAATGAGCCGTCTGAAGTATGTCCTTTATAACATTGTATTTTAGTGCTAAAAGAAGTAAACAGTGTTTGATATTTGTTTTTAAACACAATATAAGCAAGTAGTGTCAGCATTATAGGTTTATAGTTTCATAGGATGATACTAGGCTATTGGCCTAGAGGCCCTTATAAGCCTAGCCAAGAATTTTGCCCATGTTCCCACAATGTCAGCACCCGTTTCCCCTGTCCAGCAGGGATACAGGTGGGATCCCAGAGGTATATTTTTTGCTTCACATCCAGTCGTCCAGGTTCCTCTTAAAGAGGGCTAGAGTGGTACTCTGCTTAACATGGAGGGGGAGTCTATTCTACAGATGGGAGAGTCTTTGGGACACAAATCTATCCCCGCCAACAAGTTTTGTTAATGTCACAGACCAGGTTAAGGCCTTGCATGTGGGTTGTGTGAATGGAGTTTGTCTTACTGATATGCAACAACTCCATCAAGGCTGGGTCTGAGATGGCCTTGTATGCCAAACATGGGTCACCCCTGAGCAGTCTGTATGGGACTAAGTAGAGGGACAGGGCTTTTAGCCTGTCTGTATAGGATAGGTGTTTGAGACCCTGGATTTTCCTGGTCAGGAACCTCTGTGGTCTCTCCAACTGCTGCATGTGGTTGGCAAGGTACATGCCGAAGGGGGATTTGTACTAGATAATGGGTCTAATAAGGGAGGAGAACAGGGATGTTATGACCTCCTTGTTCCTGGATGAAATACCCTTATTTATGAGTTGGGCCATGTAGAAAGCCTTCTGTACAACACAGGCAATATGGTGGTCAAAAGTCAGGTTGCTATCAACCTGCTTGCCCAAGTCCCTCACTACTGATTGCATGCTTAGTACGTTGTTATTAATGTAATAATTAGTGGGGATGACATTTTCCCCAAAGGGGATAATGATGCATTTCTTGGCATTCAGTTTGAGGCCAAGCTTCTGGCACCAGTCATTAGTTTGGGTAAGGCCCTCTTGGAGGATGTTCACATCACTAGGCGAATTTAAGACAGCGCCCAGTATGCAGTCATCTGTAAACTTGGTCAGCCACAGACCACTGGTTTTGGCTTGCACCTCAGAAAAGTATATCCCAAACAGTAGATGCCCCAAGACCGATCCTTGGGGTACACCGCTCGTTATGAGTCTACTATTAGAGGTGGCTTCCCATACTTAGACTGAGTGGGTTCTATCAGTGAGACAGCTACCCATCTGATAACATACGGGTTGATGCCTAGCTGGGAGAGTTTATCTATTATGCGTGAGTGGGGAATAGTGTCAAAGGCACTTGCTAGGTCAAGGTAGGCAGTGTGCACCATCATTAATCAGTCTCATATCAGTCTTTTAAAGAGTGGGGCAGTTTTCTGACATCTAGTAGGCTTTTTATGGAGCAATAATAATTAAGCCCCAGTTTTCTATCTTTAGTTTACATTCTTTAATAGATTGTTCAAAGTTTTTTACCCTCTCTCTTAGAGAATCAAACCTAGCATCCATGTCTTTGTGGTTCTCATTTAATATAGCCATCTCCAGCTTTGAGATTAAAGCATTAGTTGCCTCCTGTGTAGCCAGGTTATTTTTAAGGAGCAGTCTTATGAGGTTGTAGCTAGCATTGCTTAAGGTATCAAACCATTCAGCCATCAAGGTTTCATCCATATTATTCCACATAGGCTTCTTGTAAAGGTGCAGCCCCCTAGGCAGTCTCTTCTTATCTAGACTTTGTTGTAAGTAAATTTGCTCCCTAAACAACCCTTTTATGCATTTCAGTTCCTTTTCTAGTGACCCACACTACCAAGAGGTGCATTACAGATATCAATTACAACACCAACAGTGGCGGATCCAGGAATTTGCAAAAGGGTGGGGTGTGCAGTTATGTTAGTTGACTACCGGGTGAAAGCGGGACACTAGGTTTGTTGGTTGTGAACAGATTACCTTAAGAAGCTCTGACATCACATGTGGAAAGTCATCAATTTACATTCAGTTACACATGATTTTGCTGTGGATATGGTAGTAGAAATAGGTAATTCCTGTGCAGCACACAGCACATGTACAGATAGTAAAAGTATTTTCAATGCATGCCTGGAAAAGATGATTGGTTGCCCATACCAAGTCACATCATTCTCCTTCCATGTCATATTGGGCACATGCACTGTTATAAACTTGGAAAGAAACCCTCAGAAGGTGAAAATAACCACAGTGAAATGTATGTTATTGTTATGCGACAAAATATATACCACAGGCACAGATGTTTGGATAAATTAGTAAAAAGATTCATTTAATGGATGTACCAAATAACTAAACTCAAAACTTTCCTAAGCAGGCCATAATGTTTTTGGATTGTTTACTGTTCTATGATTTTAAGCACAGTTATCTTTTATTAGTGTTTTCATAACAAAAGTCCATAAATTAGTAAAAGCTTCATTTAATAGATGTACCAAATAACTAAACTCATAAAACTTTCCTAAGCAGGCCATAATGTTTTTGGATTGTTTACTGTTATCAGTAATACTACTGTTCAATTCTTAATTAAGTGGATTAGTAAGTAGCATTCTTCTTGGGTGCCTTTCTGCAAATAAATCAATTACCAAAGAATAGTCTATCGGGATGTCTTTAGATGCATGAATAACAGCACTAAGCTGTTAAGGCGTTCTTGTCCCATAGTACTCCGGAGTTCAGACTTTATCAGTTTTAAGGCTGAATTAGCCCTCTCTACTCCAGCAGTTGTGACTGGAGTGAGCAACAGGGTATTTAATATGAAAGAAATGTTTGGAAACATGTTGATATTTGTTTGTGAATATGTCTGCTTCAAGTCATTTGGCACTGCAGAACTGGCTGATAAAGTTTCCCATGTCCTTTTCCACAGTCTGAGCTCTTGGTGGAAAGTTGTTGGTGAAGGCAAGTCAAAAGAAGTTTTAAGTGAATTCTCTCTTTCTGATGTTAAGCTGTTCAAGTGTGATGAAATGAGTGTGAATCCTTGTATAGCTGTTGCTGCCATTGGAATCTTCTGGACAGTTCATGAATAAAGTGATCCAGAAATGGAATAAAAATTGCTCTTCTCCAGTACACTTCTGAAGTCTGTCCATCAACATTGTTCTTCATTGTTTGTTACACAAACGTGGAAGGGGTAAAGCAGCCTTACTGCAGAAGCTTCCCATTTCTGACATATGTCTGAAGATATTCCTAAACTCATGTTAAATGATTGCACGAATAGCCTGCAGCTCGGCAAGCACACAGCTGACTTGCTCATATGCATACAGTATGTCTTGTGATGATCCTTGCAGAAGTTTGCTAAGAGGCTTAGTAAAGCCAAACAAGAACCTTGCTGACTGGAAAGAAACAATAAAGCATGACTTTGTAATTGAACTGTAAAGTCCACTGGCATCTGTCAAAGTGTTTCCATCCTAATGTGGTCCTCTGTTATTCATAATATTGTCCAAACAGTGAAGAAGAGCTTCATAGATATGACAGAAGTCATCAAAGGCTGTATGTCTCTCCACCCATCTGGTATCACAAAGCAACTTAAGCTTTTGTTTTTCTATTGGTTTTTGGCCACTTGCCTTTCACTGTAAATTCATGTACTGTACTGATTCCTCTAGGCTTCTTTGCCTTTTTGGGGAGTACTTGAAAAACAAACCGACTTCCTTCACTACATTTATCATTATTCGTACTTCTGGAACTTGGCAAGCCTTTGAAAGTACAAGGTTCAGCTGGTGACTAGCACAATGGAAAAAAATAGCATGTGGTACACTTTCTTGAAACAAAGCTGCACAGCCTTTCTATGCTCCAGCCATGTTTCCAGCACCATCATACCCTTGAGCTCTGGAGTGCTCAAGATTCAGTGTTAACTTTGTTAGGCATGCAACCAACGTATTGCAGATCTCCTCTCTGGTGACAGATTCACATGCAATAAACCCTGTGAATCTCTCCACAGGATGGCCATTCTTCACATATCGCAGTACAACTCCAAGTTGCTCCCAGTTGCTTACATCTGCAATTTCATCTGCTTGGGTGGAGTAAAAGGGTCCAAGAGGCTGTTGTTTAATATCCTTTATTATCTGCTGTTGAATATATTCTTTAATACACTCTAGCAATTCATTCTGCACTATTTTTGAAATATATGTTGCATTCTTTTGGCATGTCTGCAAGTGGGTTTGTAAGTCTTTGTCACCAGCGTCAATTCAGAAATCAATTAGATATCTGAAGTTTCCTTTGTTGGTAGCACAGTCAGATGATCAGTCATCTCTATGTCCTCAAAGTGCTATCCATTACCTTCCACAGTACTCCAGACACTTTATAATAGAGGTTAGTAGAGCTCTGTTTTTGGCCACCTGCAGCTGTGAAGCATTTGAAATTGCAAAGTCCGCTCTTTGACTTTGATTGTCACTTGTGATTCTGAAAGCGTGCAATTTTGCCTCAGATTTCTTGTGGTACTCTAATTCCGAGTGTCGCTGAATATCAGCTTTAGCATGCTTCCAATTACAGTAAGGTTGCTCAATGAAAAACTTTGCCCGTTCTGTCTGTGCTGGTGTTGGAAATAACACACAGGCTAAACAATACAGCTCATCCTGTTTCCCCGAATATGCCAGAAAATGAAACTGATCTAGCCATGAGAGTTGACACTGGCGAAGGGAAATTCCTGATTTTCTTCTTTTGTCTGTGAAGGCTTTGAGTGGAAAGCGGAAACTGTCATGTGGTTTGCAATGATTTATGACAATGACTTTCTCCTTATCTGTGATGTACTCACTAATATCTGTCAGTGAACAGATAGCATCACCGATTTCATCTGAATACTTATTAGTGAAGTAACTGACTACACTTACGGTACTTCTCTCACTTTCTAGGTTATCTCTTGAGCTGCTGACTTCAGTGATAGTGCTACCTTGACTGACGTCTTTGATGGCACTACATTCATTAACTGTAGTTTCTGTCTCATCAAGCACACATGACTCTCTCACTGCTGGTTTAAAAAAATGAAAACAAGTATCAATAGGTGATAACTTCCCTAACAGTACACCAAAATGAAATACAACTATAACTACATTTGCCTCCACTGAAGAGCATACTGTTACAGAAACAAAATGTTTTGCTAAGAAAAAAATCACTGGAAAACACATTCTACACTCTGGATGCCTGCAAACCTACAAAGAAATGCAAAGTACACAAGGACTACCAAGATGTTTCCTCTCACACATGAGCTCCTTCCTTGATATATAAATGTTAGAAAAATATGTATTAATATGTGTGCATTAGTGCCTTTTTAGAAGCCCAGAAAGGGTTAATACATTTATTTTGCTTTATACTGAACAAATCCATATTAATGGAAAATGCTTTCTGACCTTGTATTTTGTCAGCACAGCTAAAATCTTGTTTATGTCTTAGGAAATGTACTGAGAAGCAGATGGTTTTCTGCTTGATTAGGAAAATAATGAATAGAACAATACTGCTTTCTGTAATGTTATTAAACTTAGACCAGGGATTACCTCAGTGTCACTGCTAGACAGAGGCACAGCAAAATAATGGGTATAGTTCCCCATACAAAAGGGGTGGCGTAAGCCACAAAACTATGGGCTAGGCTTATAAATGCCCTCGGGCAGATAGCCTAGTATGAACCTATGAACCTATGAACCTATGAATTAGCCCTGTCTGTGTTATGAGAACATAACCAGCTGCAGGAAGGATAGATAAAGTGGAACAAAGACTGCTTGAAGAATATGAACTATAATCTGTGATTGCTTTGTGCTCGAATGAGTAGAGTACCTTGAAATGTAACACAGCACTGTAGAAATAATTGCAACTAGCTGCCGGTCTCCAAGGCCATGTTATTTTTCCAAGGTTTTCTCATGAATCTAGAAGTGTTATGTCATATCAGCAGAAAATCATGAGCAACATCTGCTGTGAAAAACAATATTGTAAACTTGTGATTAACTACGTCAGCTTCAGTAGGCAATGTCTTGTAAGAATAGTATAAGAATGGCTTTACTTCCTGATTTTAGTTAGACAAACTCTGTATTTTCGCATGCATGTTTTTGTCTCCTTGCTGCAAGAATTAAAGTGCCTTAACCTGAACCTTATGTGTATTGGTCTTTGAAGTTTTTTCCTTTGACAGATTGGTCCTTCAGACCGGAAACCTCCACTTTGACCAGATCAGACAGGCCAGGTGGCTTGAAACCGTACGGGGAAGAAACCACATTGGTTCTTCTTATTTGAAAAGACCTCCGACTGAATTGTCGTCCAAAAGAGGCCAGCTACTGTTCTGATCTGCGACTGAAGGGCGGGTTTACCTCGAACCAGACGATCAATCACGGAGGCTCAGGTAAGGTGAGATTTACCTTTTTCTGTTTTAGATCAGGGACTTGATTTGCATTGTCTGTCAGGGGATTTGTCTTGTACAAGTCAGGGACAGGAAGATTGCAGTCTTGTCATAGATCAGGGAAACAGAATAGGTAAGGCAGTTATTCTAGATAGACTGTGAAAAAGAGAAATTGTGGTACCACGTAAAAATAAGAAGGGTTACGTAACATTTCGAAGATTAGAATAAAATGGGAAATAAGTGCACAAAAAGATCCCAAACTCCGCCGTTAACTGAAGATGCAAATTTTATACAATTACAACGTGCCGATAATGTTAAATACTACTCAAAATGGGTTGATAAGTATGAATTTGATGGTAAATTAGAAAACTCTCACTTGAAAAACTTGTCAAAGAGCTTAAAACTGATTCCAGAGGTCAGGCAAAAAAGCAACGTCAATTAGGGATTCCTCAGGCACACAGGTGGATTGAGGAAGCAAACCGTAGGGAACAAAAGAGTAATAATTCAAAAGCAATGTTTTTAGATAAAGAGGACAATAACTTAGTAATAGCATCAGCCCCTCCACCTCCCTTACCAGAATATGAGGCAAGTGAACAAGTTAGTCCACCCCTGCGATATCCTGCTATCACTGTAAGTAGAGACACTACAAAAGCAACACCGTTTGTTAGAGATCCCGTCGAGACCAGGTCTCAAACACGGGCAGGAAACTCAAAAGAGGACATTGAGTTATATCAAATGGGTAGAAGTTCACGATGTATGAGTGAAGAAGAAATATGCCCACTTATAGAAGTACCTAATCCTCAGTCAGGGCAAGAAGGACAGGACCCAACTCTCTTAGTTTACAGACCATGGACACCGGAAGATATCCGGAAAACCATGAGGGAATTCCCCATCCAAAAGTTAATTTTAGAAAATTTTTAGAAGACCTACAAGGCACGAGGTTAAGTTATAACTTAAACGGAGAGGAAGTAGAAAAAGTAGTCAGACAAATCGTGGGACCAGATTGGCACATGATCAGTGGCAACTGGAATCCCCGTGACGCAGAACACAAACCCCTCCCACATAGTAGTGCAGAACTAGACAACAGAGTGAAAGGTCTTACAGACCAAATCTCTGAGAAATGGAAACCTAGGGCAGACTGGACTTGCAGTAATCAATGCATCCAACAAGAAGGTGAAACTGTTGACAGATATTATGCTAGATTATTAGAGTGTTTTAATAACCATTGTGGAACGCAGGTACCTGAAGATCAAACACATGATTCCCCGTATGAGCAGCAGTTAAAGAATGCATTTTTAAAAGGCAGTATTTTGCCTATAAGCAGCTTTATTACAAAGCACATGGTAGATCATCGTACAAGTAGACTGCAGTCACTACTTGAATATGCTAGACATGCCAAAAGGCATTTTAACAGTAAAAAGAAAAAGAAAGCCCAAGTATTTTCTGTAGAAGATGGAGCAGACGTTTATGTAGTACAGTCTGGGAAAAAGGACAAGAAAAATGCCCAGGGAAGCAAACAGTCTGATCAACGATCAGAGGACTTTGAAGGGCGAAAGAAAAGGGGGGAGTGCTTTAAATGTGGTAAGAAGGGACACCTGGCAAGGGATTGCAAGAAAAACAAGAAGACAACTACGGAAGATAAGGAGGGTGAGGACTGACTATATGGTAGTCAGGAATCACTAGAAGGGGATAGCAGAGAAATGACAAATGAGAATGTGATAGAGGGAGTAGAGGATGTGACAGAAGAAATAGAGGAAATGCAGGAAGTTACGGATAGTGAAGAAAATGAAATATTAGACTTAGCTTTATTGAGCTTGGAGCTCTATTTAGCAGACACAAAACCAGAAGTTATACTCCTGGTAGAAGGGAGGGAAGTCACATTTTTGTGTGACTCAGGGGCATCACGGACCCGGGTACATCCCTCCAAACTGCCAGAGAACTCAGAGTCACCTGATTACATATTAGTGAAAGCAGCTAATGGACAGCTGTATCAGGAGCCCCACTCCCATAACATTGCAATAACTGATCCTGTTTCAGGATTAACTCAGAAAAGCAAAATTGTCGTTTCTGCAAAATGCCCAGTAAACCTCTTGGGCCGAGACCTTATGCAACTATTTGGCATAGCAGTAGTTCCAACTATGCAGGGTATGGAAGCACAGTGACAAATTGATACTTTTGCAGTGCGATTGAAGGGTGAAACATTTTATTGGTACAGCCAGGACTTAGTTACGACTGGTCCAGGGGCAGTAACCGAAGAGCTGATGAACATAGCCATCGGCAAGTTCCCCTCCCTTGACATTGATAAACAACATTTGTTGCACTGTACTCTGTATTATTGTAGCACATCAGGACCTGATAAGGAATATGAACAAGAGTTGTTTAGAAACTGTGCAAACAGGTTAGTATTACGTAATCTGTACTGGGACATAAAAGAGAACAGTGTAGTTAGCTGTTCATTACCCCAGGAGTTCTTTGCACTTTACAAATTTAATTGATTACCACATGTAAGCTTAACCAAGGACAAAAATGTGAAATGGGCAGACCTAGGAGAAAAAGTCACGAGGTGGGAAAAACAGACAGAGTTAGAGCTGTCAGAACAGGGAGTACAAAAGCAGAAGTTAAATTGGATAACACAGACACACCCAGCTGTACACTTGCAGTCTAGCGAGGACAGCTGATTAGCACTCTTATCAGAAGAGGAAGAAGATGCCTTACAAAGCATACCAGAAATTCTCTGGTCAACAGGCAAATCAGATGTAGGACTTATTCATACAGCAGGACCAGTTACTATCATGCCAAAGTCAGCATTTAGACCACAAAAGAGACAGTATCCCTTGAGAAAAGATGCAGAGGTAGGAATCAAACCTATTATAGCAGCTTTACTTAAGGAAGGAGTACTGGTGGAATCACGTGATTCACCATGTAACACACCCTTATTTCCTGTTAGAAAAGCAAATGGAGAATGGCATATGGTCCAAGATTTACAAGCTGTAAATGACGCAGTAATATCAAGGGCACCTACGGTGCCAGATCCGCACACCCTGTTGAATGATTTGAAACCTCAACAGAAATATTTTTCTGTGGTAGATATCAGCAATGCGTTCTTTTCGATACCGATACACCCTGACAACCAACATTGGTTTGCATTCACATTTCCGGGCAAAAGGTATACATACACGCGACTACCACAGGGATATTGTGAAAGCCCAACAATATTTTCACAAGAAATGGCAAGCAACTTGGCGGGATTTATCCCACCGAGAGGCAGTCAGATTTTACTTTATGTCAATGACATCCTGCTGGCAACCCCCACCCAGCAAGATTGTAAGGAAGATACTGTAGCATTGTTACAATTTTTAGCTATTCAGGGACATAAAGTAAATAAAAACAAATTACAGCTTTGGAAAAAGCAAGTTAGATACCTAGGATATGTAATATCCAAAGAGGGCAGAACATTAGATGAGTATAGAAAAATAGCGATTTTACAAGCACTGAAACCCACTACCAAGAAGTAAATGATGTCCTTCCTGGGTACGACCAACTTTTGTCGGAGCTGGATCCCAAACTATGCTTTGGAATTTGCACCGCTGACCAACTTGATATACAAGAAGCCTATGGCATCACAGGATTTATTACAATGGACACCAGAAACAGAATCTGCTTTCTGCAAATTGAAACAGTTGATAGCATCCTCATTAGTTTTAGGATTACCAAATTATCATAAACATTTTTTCCAAACTGTAGATTGTAAGCAAGATTATATGACATCAGTGTTAACACAGCAGCATGGGGACAAGCAACTCCCCATTGCTTACTATTCATCACAACTGGATCCAGTGGCGCGGTCATTGCCCCACTGTGTACAAGCAGTAGTCACAGCTGCAATGGCAGTGCAGGCTTCGGCCTCAGTAGTGTTGTTCCACCCTCTCACATTGAGAGTGCCTCATGCAGTCGCGATTATTTTACTGCAAGAAAAAGTAGCATATCTTTCTCCTGCTAGGCATCTTTCCTGTATGACTATATTGTTGAGCCAACCTCATATGACAATTGAACGATGTACAACTTTGAATCCGTCTACCTTGCTTTCAACTCCTGCAGATGGCACACCGCACAGCTGCCTGCAGGAGATTGAGCAAAAGACACTGCCTAGAAAAGATCTTACGGATGTTCCCTGGATGATGCCGAAGTGACATATTACGTGGACGGCTCATGCAAAAGGGGTCCCACAGGTTAGAACCTAGTAGGATATGCAGTAGTCTCTGATACTGAGATTGTAGAAGCAAAATCTTTACCACACAACTTATCTGCACAAGCGGCAGAGCCGATTGCCTTAACACGGGCATGTACCTTAGAAAAGAGTAAATGTGTGAACATTTTTACTGATAGCCAGTACGTTTTCTCTACTGTACATGTTTTTGTGCAGCAGTGGAAAAATCGAGGAATGATAACATCTACTGGCAAATCAATCAATCATGCGCAGTTTATTTTAGATCTTTTAGAATCTATTCAGTTACCTCAGAAAGTAGCTATTTGTAAATGCATAGCTCATACCAAGCAACAGGATAGAATTTCAAAAGGTAATGCAAGGACTGATACAGCTGCAAAGCAGGCAGTTTCAGAAGCATTTCTTTTGAATGAGGAATTACAACCTTCTGAGATCTTAGACTTAGAAATGTTAAAAACAATGCAGGCACTTACTACGCAAGTTGAGAAACAAAGATGGATAAAATGAGGAGCAATTCTCAAGGAAGGGCTGTACATCTCCAAAGAGGGAAAACCGGTATTGCTATCTAACTTGTTTAGAAATGCATCTTTGTTGAGCCATGGGCAATGCCATGTCTCAACAGTGGGGATGGTACAGTTAGTGAACCGAGTGTTCACAACATATGGATTTATAAACTACACTAAAAATTTTTGTTTGTCATGTCATGTTTGTAATAAACATCATGCACAAGGGGCGTTAAAGCCCAAGTAGGGGAGTTTTCCTGCACCACCGTATCCATTCCATACTATCTGTATGGATTTCATAGAACTGAACAAATGTGAAAATAAGAAGTATTGTCTTGTCGTTGTAGATATGTTTTCCAAATGGGTGGAAGCTTTTCCGACCAAAAATCCAGACGCAGCTACTGTTGCGAAAACCCTTGTTAAAGAAATTATTCCTAGATTTGGCATACCGGAAAAGATCTACAGTGACAATGGCACACATTTTGTGAACCAAACCATTCAACAACTGAGCAAGTTTTTCGGAATTTCTTTGAAAAATCATTGTGCGTATCATCCACAATCTGCAGGGTTGGTAGAGAGGTACAATGGGACATTAAAAAATAAATTAAGGAAGCTCATTGAGCAAACACATAGAAATTGGGTGTATTGTCTGCCCCTGGCACTGTTGAGCATGAGAACTGTTCCGAATGCAAAGGGATTGACTCCTTTTGAGAAGTTATTTGGGAGGGCATATTATATACCTCAGTGGAAACCTCTCATGCCTGCAGATCAGGAAGCCGACTGTACACTCGCTGAGTATATGAGGAGAATGTTGAATTCTAAATACCTTTTGCAGTTTAATTCTGTTTCAGATAAGGAACAAACCAGACCATCGGAAGCAGCAGTAGTCCCAGGCACGTGGGTCTGGGTGAAAGTCATCAAGAGAAAAAACTGGACGACACCGAAGTGGGAAGGGCCATACCAAGTGCTACTGTCAACACCCACTGCAGTCAAGATCGCAGAGTGAGCGTCCTGGATTCACCTGACACACTGTAGACTGGTTAAAAACTTTGAGCTAGATAAAAATCTTGTTACTGTTACACCACAAGAGTAAAAATGACAAAATCCAGAGCATACAGGAATGCAGAACAACCACAGAAATATTGCATGATCTTCCTGTTAACTATACTGGTGACATTGATCTTTTTGTTGTGGCCTTTCCTTTTTCCAGCCACACAAGCTAAACTGAATAAATGCGATGCGTTACTCATAGACTGGCATCCAAACTTTAACACTTACCAAGCGATCAAACATGTGTATGCTGAGACTTTTAATGTTTCAAATTGTTGGGTTTGTACAGCTATGCCAACAGCATACGGGGGATTATTAATGACTGCAATCCCCCTAGGGGTCAATGAGACTTGGGAAAACTTGGTTTATGATACTACGACTGTTAAATCACAAGATAAAATAGCATTGCACCTGCCTGTTACACAAAAGGAAAGTGTGTGTTTTTATAAAAATCATACTGTCCAGGTGGGTTGAAGTAATTGCAATATGACTGTTCCTTACAAATGTTACACCAAAGCTAATAATGCAGGTTCTATTTGTGATACAGACTATGACTCGTTTCTTAAATCAATGCACAGAACAATTCATGAAGTACAACATAATCCTGTTCTTTTTAAGCAACTGTCTATAATAAACAAGAAAATGTTTCATGCAGGGCAAGCATATGTTAATAGTAAAGTTACTACTAAGGTGGAAGATTGTTATTTTGTATGTGGCAAAAAGGCCTATAAATGGTTACCCAAGAATTGGTCTGGCAGTTGTTTTTTGGGTTACCTGGTTCTGGCCATACGACACACTGCAGTTTTGCCTCGAGGTAAAATTTGAAATGTACGAGAGGTCACCAAGAAACCTGTCAGGAAACCTGAGAATCCAGTGGGACAGATCGAGGCAGGCTGGAGAAACCATCATTCCATGGGCGATAAACTAACACATATGGACTTGAGTGACACTGTCATATCGTGGGCAGGCATATTACCAGCATATGGAGCAGTGAAATCAATTTGGGAGCTGAGAAAACTATCTAAACTCCTCGAAGTAATGAGCAATACAACTTTTTCTGCTCTCGAATTAGTGACTGATGAATTGAATGCCATGAGAACTGTGGTGCTTCAAAACCACATGGCTCTTGACTTCACCCTTGTGGCGAGAGGTGGTACGTGCACTTTAATCCAAGAAGAATGCTGTTCATATATTCCTGACAACCAGCACGAGATAGACAACCATCTTGAGGTGATTCAGCAAGTGTCGACGATGACCAAACCAGGCCCAAACCCACTGACGGACTTTTTCTAGAAATGGTTTGGGGGGTGGGGTTCCATCCTAATGAACATCTTGATTGCTATTTTTGTAGGAATGCTCCTGTTGGGAGTATGTGTTTGTTGTGGCATCCCCTGCATGAAAAGATTGATCAAAGATTTTATAGATTTGTCGGTTTCTGAAACCTTATATCAAGGTACTGAGCTTGATGAACTATTGAAGACTGAGATGCTTTTATAAGTTAAACTGAGTGACTTTCTTAACTGCAAATCCAAAATGGAAGAGGTTAGGAAAAGAAACAAATCGTTTATGCTTTTTAAAGTAGAATAAAAGTATTAATAGGGGGGAAATGTTAGAAAAATATGTATTAATATGTGTGCATTAGTGCCTTTTTAGAAGCCCAAAAAGGGTTAATACATTTATTCTGCTTTATATTGAACAAATCCATATTAATAGCAAATGCTTTCTGACCTTGTATTTTGTCAGTGCAGCTAAAATCTTGTTTATGTCTTAGGAAATGTACTGAGAAGCAGATGGTTTTCTGCTTGATTAGGAATAGAACAATACTGCTTTCTATAATGTTATTAAACTTAGACAATTAGCCCTGTCTATGTTATGAGAACATAATCAGCTGAAGGAAGGATAGATAAAGTGGAACAAAGACTGGTTGAAGAATATGAATTATAATCTGTGATTGCTTTGTGCTCGAATGAGTAGAGTACCTTGAAATGTAACACAGCACTGTAGAAATAATTGCAACTAGCTGCCGGTCTCCAAGGCCATGTTATTTTTCCAAAGTTTTCTCATGAATCTAGAAGTGTTATGTCGTATCAGCAGAAAATCATGAGCAACATCTGCAGTGAAAAACAATATTGTAAACTTGTGATTAACTACGTGAGCTTCAGTAGGCAATGTCTTGTAAGAATAGTATAAGAATGGCTTCACTTCCTGATTTTATTTAGACAAACTCTGTATTTTTGCATGCATGTTTTTGTCTCCTTGCTGCAAGAATTAAAGTGCCTTAACCTGAACCTTACGTGTATTGGTCTTTGAAGTTTTTTCCTTTGACAATAAACAAGTCAAACTTTTAAAGTACAGTACCTTTCAGTTCATTTTCCATTCATTACCATATTTCCTTTCCAAACTGAATCAGTAAAAGTTATGAACACCCTAATTCACGAAATCCTACACAAATACTTTACCACAGGAAATAAAGTGTCATACATATCTGAACTATCTAATATAATCATCCAGAAAATAGGCATTATCCTGTACTTTGCTCCCACCCACAATGACTTACCCTCAGAGACTGAACCTTCCCCGTGTTTTACGGCCTTTCTGAAAAATTTAAAAAGAGACCGTTGCTGTAGTTCTCGCTTGGCTCCTGAAGACATGGCAGCACTTTTTCCTGACATACTGCAGCTCATTTCAATACAAGAACTAACTGCTTCTGTATCTAACATACAAAATAAAATAATGTCAAGTACTAAGTAACTGCTTCTGTATCTAACGTACAAAATAAAACAAGTAACTGCTTCTGTATCTAACGTACAAAATAAAACAATGTCAAGTACTACTGACTTAGGCAATGGCCCCAACAGCAAGTGTTAATTAGGCTGAAGATAGAACGGATGTAAAACAATTCACAAATGAATGCATGACCTGTTCACTGCTTTGCCATGTTGCAATTATTTTACAAAACTGTTTCTGTCTATAGATGGTTTGGAAACAAAACTAGGGAGGCAAGATTGCATTGGTTTGCACATGTGCTGATGAGGGCTGCTGTGTATATTAGGAGACGGATGGAGCTGCCAGATAAGAGGAAAAAGAGGAACACCTAAGATAATGTTCATGGTTGCGGTGAGAGAGGACATGCAGGTGGTTGGTGTGACAGCAAGATGCAGAGGACAGGAAGAAATGGAAACAGATGATCTGCTGTGGTGACCCCTAACAGGAGCATCCAAAAGAAAAAAATGTATGTGTGTGTGTGTGTGTGTGTGTGTGTGTGTGTGTATATATATATATATATATATATATATATATATATATGAATTCCATACACTAGATCGAAGGTTCATTACTTCAAAATAGTGTATGGAATGCACACTGCAGCGAAAGTGCACTTAATCGAAAGTGCACTTACGCGAAGTTGCGGTAGCATTGTCGCCTCACAGTAAGACGTTGTCCTGTTCGATTCTCAGCTAAAGCGTCTTCTGTGTGGAGACATGCATGAATGGGTGTACCTTCGTTGAAGGTTGTGCATCAGGGCTGGCAGCTCTGCCAATCATTAGTGGACTGAAGTTCCACTGTGGCGACCCCTAACCGGAAAAAGCTGAAAGATACAACAACAACAACTTATGCGAAGTTCAGTACAACGAACGGGCGTTGTACTGAACTTCTGTGCAGTACTCACGGACCTTAGGGTTAGGGCACGGGTCATGGTAATGGGATAGCCTTACCATGACCCGTGCCCTAACCCTAAGGTCCGTGACGACTGCAGCGCAGTGAAGGACATAGTAATGTCCTCCACTATGGTGTGATAGTCACGAACCTTAGGGTTAGGGCATGGGTTAGGGTAAGGGGATAGCTTTACTAACTATCCGCTTACCCTAACCCATGCCCTAACCCTAAGGTCCATGAGTATTGCACCATAGTGGAGGACATAGCTTGTTTTTTGATGTCCTCGACTGTGCTGTGGTACTTTTGGTGAAGTGCACTTTCGCGGACGTTCACTTTCGTTAAAGTGAACTTTCGCGTAAGTGAGGCTTCCTATTACAAGTTCGACGTTGTGAACTTTTGTTCTTGTAATAGGAATCTATATATATATATATATATATATATATATATATATATATATATATATATATATATATATATATATACACATACATACACACACACGCACACGAAGTTTGTTAAGTTTCCTCTGATTTCTATTATTTGAGAGTGTTTAATGATGTTTACATTCCCAGAAAAAAATTAAATAGGAGAGCGAGTCTCTTGGGAACTACTGTATGTCTGGAGAGTGCAGAAGTTAAAGCAGCTGGAAGTGCAGTAGGCCTACAGTTCATTTCAATTTCCGAGAACATTTTGACTGCTCTCTCTCTCTCTCTCTGGTCCACAGTAAATAGTTAAGATAACTAATGGTTACTTACATGGCCACTGTAATTATCTAAATCTGGTTATTCTCTGAGTAATTTAATTCCCCCATAATAATAACCGTTTCAATGCTCAGTGAGAATCACTTTGGGGCTTTTTAAACAGCTTGCTTTTTTACGCATGTCTTAACTGATCAAACTTGTTACTACTGATGGTTTTCATTACCTGATCTATAAACTCACTTTGGTATTTGCTTCCTTAGAACACCGAGATCACTGAATCTTACAGTGAAATGAGCATTCAATCAAAAAATAATTTCTGTATACAAAGCCATGTAACCATAACCAGACATAACTAAATAAAGTAAACAACTTTATAAAACAAAGCAGAAAAAGAAAGAAGAAAGCTAATATTCTATTTATTTTATGCACTAGAAGTCCCAGATGCTCTGTGTAAAATACACTGGTTTTGTTTACATGCCATTTGCATGTGTAATGTTGTAGCAACTGAAGTCTGAGCCCTCCATTTGAAGCCTCTGCAAGTTAACTAGATATATTAATTTTGAACTGCAAACTGTATTTTTTGGGACAGTTGCACACCAAACATGGTGTGCTCAACTGTACCATTTTTTTTTGGTGCTGAGTTGGTATGCATCAATAAAATAAAATAAAAATAAAATAATTAACAAATTTTATCTTAGCAGAGCTGATCACAGTTGTATTTCAAGCAGTCTCAGGTTGGCGATTATCACAAGCCGCCTCTCACCAAGGCACGTAAATTACAATGGAGATGCAGTTGGAGAAGGATTGTTCTAAAAACAAATCATCTGCTGACTGCAACCTCCAGTCGCATCTCCATTGTGTGTTAGATGCATTTCGTGGCAGGATGACGTCATAGGATCATACCTCTCAACCTTGAAACATCAAAAATCTGGACATAGGCCGCTCCAGTGGAATTATGGGATATCAACTTTCAAACATAAACTGAAGAACAGACAACCAAAATATAGCCCCAGACCCTGTAGTAAATGGTAACCATTTTTTTAAGTGTGTAGTAATGTTGTTCATTGGAAAGGGAGAAGATAGTGCCTTTTTAGGCAAGGCTCAAATGACAAATTCACCACCCTAACAGGTACAGGCAAGAAGAATCTGAGGGTATTGCTACTCAATGCTAGAAGTCTAAACCTCAAAATGCACTCTCTCGAGGCACTCCTTAAAATGGAGAACATCGACATCTGTGCAGTGACAGAGACCTGGTTCAAGGCTCCAGAGAGTACCCCTGCATTACCAGGCTATAATTCATACCACACCTTTTGGCCACCTAACCTGGACCAAAACACTAAAGGCGGAGGCGTGTCCATATTCATTAAGGATATAAAAAAGGGCATCTGTCCCACAAAAAAAATCATTGCCCCATACAAAGCTCTATATTTTGCCCCCATGTACAGTGATGTAAATTAATCTACACTCAAATTACTCTACAAATGTATGTTGCCAACTGCCCTCCCTGTGGGGTGTGAAGCTGTAAATTCCAAATTTTCCACATCATTCATAGCTGTTGCTGCAGAAGAAATGTAGAGCTATGGTCCTTTCCTATACCCATCCTGCACATCCCTAGGTGTTTCCTAATGTTTTACCCCCTGTGTGCCTCCATTTCACCACTTTCCTAACACCCTCTTTTTCTTTTCTTTATTTAAAATTAGTGCGGGTTTAAGTGGGAATAAGCACCGCTTAGGGAAGCTAATGGGACTTAACCATCTCTTAGCATCTCTTAGCTTCACGCAAAAACATGCAAACCCGCTTACAACTGCTTAAAAGTGCTTTAATCACTCTGTCTCAATCAGCCCCTGTTCTGCCCAGCAATAAATATTCAGCCCTACCAAGTCTCAGACCCAGAACCCTGTGCACTACAATCACCGCAAAGTACCACTACACCATCTGAGCTGTGTGAATTTGTAATACTTTTACAAAGATACCATGCATTACAGTCATTTAACATAAGGGGGAAAAATACACATCCCTGGCAAGTCTTAAACCCAGGAGCCTGTGCACTCCAGTCACAGCTGCTACAAATACTCCACATGAGCTGTGAGAACCAGCAATGGCAATGCTATGGTAAATATGTCATGCAGGATGGTCATCCAACATACACACGCACACATACACACACATATATATATATCCACATCCCGCCCCCACCCCAAACAAAAAAGACCACAGTGAAGAACTTCTCTAAAGCAAACTTCACACTACTCAAGATTGGTGTGGTATCCTTCAAGGCCCCTGAGCCAGTGGAAACCACAACCCAAGCTGCGGAAGCCCTTACAAATGCCTTCTATGAACACCTCCAGGACTGCATGGATCAGGCAATCCCAAATAAAACCAAGACTCTTTCCACAAAGGGCAAATGTCCAGTCTGGTGGACCCCAGCTATTAACAAACTTTACAATAAGAGGAGAAAGCTATTACATGATAGAACAAAATCCATAAAAGGGAAGTCACCCCTGATCATTATTAGTAAAAAAATACGAGCACTCATAAAATCAACTAAGGCCAATTGTGAGAGAAAAATTGCCATGGATTCAAAGGACAATCATAAGGCCTTTTTCAGCTATGTTAGGAACCTGGGTGGAAACTCGCAGATATGCTCAGAATTAGTCCAAAATGATACAAAAATCACTGAACCCACAGACATTGCCAACATACTGGCAGACAGGTTCAGTGCAAACTTCACCCCCCTCTCCCCCCTAAAGGAGAGATAACTATCCCAGTGGAATGTAGCCTCCCAGACATCTCAAATGCGCAGGTGAAAGCTGCTCTCTCTAAAGCTAAAAACACAGCATCAATGGGACCGGATGGTGTCCCCGGCTGTGTGCTACACGAGCTAAATGAGGAATTAAACCCGCACATAAGGCAGCTGTTTAATCTCAGCCTTACCACAGGATACGTGCCCAAGGAGTGGCGTACGGCAACTGTGGTCCCACTCCACAAAGGCGGTGCCTCTACGGACCCTGGTAATTACTGCCCCATAAGCTTAACAAGTCTAGTCTGCAAAGCTATGGAGAGGATCATAATGGAGCTCATAAACAAAGATATAGGGGACTTGCAGACATTGGACCTGACCCAGTTTGGCTTCGTCAAGGGCAGATCATGCCTTTTGAACTTGGTCGACTTCTTGAAACAGTCACCAAGGCCATTGATGAGGAAAGGCAGTCCATACAGCCTACCTTGACCTTGCAAAGGCTTTCGACACAATACCCCACTCGGGTATTGTAGAAAAACTACCAGCTTAAATGTAAACCCATATGTCACAAGATGGGTTGCAAACTGGCTTAAGGACAGAACCCACAGGGTTAGAGTTGCTGGCGCTATGTCAGACTCCAAGCCGGTCACAAGTGGTGTCCCACAGGGCTCGGTCCTTGGCCCCTATTGTTCGGCATCTACTTCTCAGAAGTACAGGCCAACATGGGAGGACTTTGGCTGACAAAGTTTGCAGGCGACTGCAAACTGGGCCATAGTGGAAAGTGCATCGGACATGGATATCCTTCAGAAGGGACTCACGGAAACAGATAGCTGGTGCCAGAGCCATGGCCTGAAGTTAAATGCCAAAAAATGTATAGTCATACCCTTGGGAAAAACAAGGTAACCCCAAGCTACCATATAGGTGGCAATCCACTAAGCACAGAAGAGGTTATCAGGGACCTGGGGACCCAGGTTGATAGTGGCCTTTCTTTTGACACTCCCATTGCTAAAGTGGTTAGAAAGACCTTCTACATTGCCCACCTGATCATGAAGGGATTCACATCCAGATCTAGTGAGGTCATTGTTCCCTGTACTCTTCACTTATCAGACCAATGATCGAGTACAATGCCCCATTCGGGATGTATCTCACCCGACATCTGCAGCAATTGGAGAGACCCCAAAAGTTCCTCACCAAAAGGATAAAGGGACTCCAAAATCTGTCATATGCTGCCAGATTGAAGAAACTCCAGCTCTATTCAGTCGCATGCCATCTGCTCAGAGGTGACATGTGCCTGACATACAAGGCCATGTCCAACCCAGAATTAATGGACATGCTCCACCTCAAAAAATCCAAATCCAACAAAACCACTAGAGCAAGCGACTTAAACCTTAGCACGGATATAAATAGGACATGCTGGAGGGATAGATTTATCACACAGAGACTCCCTATGCTGTGGAATAAAATCCCAGTCCATGTGAGGCAGAGCACCTCGCTGGCTCTGTTCAAGAGAAATCTTGACCTGTGGATGGGAGATCGTAGGTTTACCCCAGGAATCATCTCTGTGTCACTGCTGGACAGAGGCACAACAAACTAATGGGTACAGTATTTTTTCATATAAGGGGTGGCGTAAGCCACAAAACTTTGGGCTAGGCTTATAAATGCCTTAGGGCAGATAGCCTAGTATAAACCTATGAACCTATGAACCTATATATTTATATATATATATATATATATATATATATATATATATATATATATATATATATATATATATATATATATATATATATAAATGTATCTATAAATGTATGTATATATTGGATGGCGCAGTGGTGCAGCTTTAGCATTGTCACCTCACAGCAAGAGGTTTTCTGGTTCGATTCTCAGCTGGGATGCCTTCTGTGTTGAGTCTGCAAGTCCTCCCTGCATTTGTGTGGGTTTCCCCCAGGTGCTCTGGTTTCCTCCCACAATTCAAAGACATACATCTGGAGTGTTTCTCCCTGGGCCTCTGCTGAAAAATTGGCTTTGTTCCAAGTTGGACTTTCCCGGTAAACAAATGTTAAATAAATAAAAAATAAAATATATAACTAAAAAAAAAAAAAAATATATATATATATATATATATATATATATATATATATATACACACACACACACTCAAACTCTTAGTGCAAGACATCTGCACAAAGCCTGACAAAGTGGGGGGATAAAAGCCAAAAAAATAGGGACATATTTTAAATAAGGATTTTTATAAGCTTAAGATTCTAGAGTATCACAGTTTGTTTAAACATATATTTTCTAATAGATTTCAGGTCTGAAACATAAATGATTGTCATCATTTAGTGACTTCAATGCTCACATTATCCCAGTGATTTGTCAGAAATGCACAACAGTTATGGGGAACAGACCAAAAATATTAGCCACACATCTGGACATTGTATGAAAATCTGGACAGTGGAGAGGTATGACTACAGTCATGTAACAGAAGGGAAAAAACACTGAGAGCTGCCAACCATTTCACCCAGCACCTTCATAACTACAGTCAGCCCAACACAACACTACCCCAAATCAGGTCTGGGGAATTATTCATCCATTTGCAAATATATCATGTACTACAGGGATGTAACTGTAGTGAAAAGCAGACATCAGTGAGAAATTGTCTACCCACAACCATTTGCACCGCAGTCACAGCAACATACCAGTAAGTCAAATGAACTCTAGAGTATAATGACTGTTTGAACAAACATATCCTGATTGCCAGTCACACACTACTCCTACATACTCTGCCCCAAGTCACAGTGTAGTTGAAATCCTGAGGTGCTATGGGACATGTCTCAGTTTGCCCCTACAAACATATACAGCTGATAGACCACTAGCAACTGTAGCAGTATGCACAGTCAGATAGAAAATGATCTATGACACTCACATCTGCCCCTCTCCTTACTCAGCCCAACAAACATTTACACACTACACTCCTACACAATCTTGACAGTGTGTTAAAAATGGCCAGACATACATAACTCTCAACTGTACAGATGTCCACAGAACATCCAGGGTGTGGGACCATAATTATGGCCACTACCTCATAACATTTCTGGGATTCTGCTAAATCACTGGGATGATATCAGGACTGGTCACTAAATAATGATATACCATACCTCTGAACCTCTTAGTCCAAGACATCTGGACAATATTGACATACTTGGGAGACAGGGGGCCAAAAATAGGGACATATCTTAAATAATGGTGTTATATCTCCTGTCTACCTGATGAATCTGGGCATTTTGGGGCAATGCAGCAATTGCCTCATGTACACAGACAACCCTCTCCTCCTACCACCCAACACTACAACCTGTGAGAGATGCACTTATTTAGCCAAACTGGAAGCAAAGCTCTCTTCACCCAAGACTGGACTAGACAGTCAAGAGGAGAAGGTAAACACTTGCACCACACCACGCTCCTCACATAGTCCCTCAAAACCTACACTACCAAAACACACATATAGAAACACAAAGCACACACCTATATTCATGGAGGCTCTCAATAAAAATCTACTCAAGCAAAAGGGACCTCCAAAGCAGAAACACAAGTAACCTCCACCCCCCCAAAACAACCCAAATGACACATAGCCCACAAACTCAGTGTGCCACTCAACCACAGCCCATAAGGCATAACAACGTACCCAACACTCTAGTCATAGGTGACTCTATAGTCAGGCACACTGATGTTCCACTCACCATGCTAAACAAGGAGAAAGTTACAGTCAGCTGCCTGCCGGGTGCCAGGATCCGCCATATAATGCACGTACTCAGGTCACTCCACAACAAGTACAACTATGACTCTGTCATTGTCCCATGTTGGTGTGAATGACCTGAGACATACCTCCCTGGACTACATGAAAAGAGACATGGAGGAGCTGTCTGATCTTGTAGCCCAGGCAGGTATGACCCTAGCCCTGAGTAGCATCCTGCCATCACCCAGAATGATACCACAGTACAACGACAAAATGACTTCAACAATTGGCTAAGCTTCTGGTGTCATTCTAAGGGTATCCAGTATCTGTCTGCCTGGGATGACATGATCGAGAAACCACAATGTTTTGCCAGAGATGGCCTGCACCTGTCACCCTTGGGATTCTGGATACTGGCTAAGGCTCTTGCCACCCCTATAGTGCCTTTTTTAGGCAAGGTTCAAATGACAAATTCACCACCATAACAGGTACAAGCAAGCAAAATCTGAGGGTAATGCTACTCAATGCTAGAAGTCTAAACCTCAAAATGCACTCACTCGAGGTACTCCTTAAAATGGAGAACATTGACATCTGTACAGTGACAGAGACCTGGTTCAAGGCTCCAGAGAGCACCCCTGCATTACCAGGCTATAATTCATACCACACCATTTGGCCACCTAACCTGGACTGAAACACTAAAGGTGGAGGCATGTCCATATTTATTAAGGATAGCCACACCTCCAGGCTAGTTGCTCAGCATAATGCATCCGAGATTATCCAAGTGCAACTAACTCTGGGCAAGTCCGCAATCCAAATTGTAGCTTGCTACAGATCCCCCACCATGCCCCTGGATTCCCATTCCTCATTTCTTGATACACTGGAAAATATTAGGGTACAACCTAACACCCTAATAATGGGCAATTTCAACTACCCCATCATTAACTGGGAAAACTACTCATGTACCAACTCTTGTGCTCAAAGTTTTCTGAAATAAATAAATTCCAATGCCTTGGATCAATTTATCCACACCCCCACCAGGGGCAGTAATACCCTAGACCTGGTCATTACCAACATGGGCAACCAGTGTTCCACACCAGAGAGCAATTCCTCATTGATCAGATCCGACCACAAGCTAATCACCCTAGACATCCACATCCCACCCCCACCCCCCATTAGGGAAACCACCATAAAAAATTTCTCCAAAGCCAACTTCACGCTTCTTAAGACAGAAGTGGCAAACTTCACGACATCCATGCTGACAGACAATAGAGGTACAACTGCTGAATCCTATACAAATGCACTTTATAAGCACTTACACGAGTGCATGGATTGTGCAATCCCTAACAGAACCAAGATGCTATCCTCCAAAAAAAGGAAGCCAATCTGGTGGTCCCCTGCCATAAACAAACTCTACAACAGAAGAAAGAAACTGTTGCAAAAAAGAGTAAAATCCCATGATTGGATCAACTCCCTGGTCAGCCTCAGTAAGAAGCTGAGATCCCTCATAAAATCCTCCAAAGCTAGTTACATAAACAAAATTGCCACTGATTCTAAAGACAATGACAAAGCATTCTATAGCTATATCAAGAATATCAATGGCAACACTCAGATCTGCTCTGAGTTACAGCAAAATGGCACTACATATACAGAACCAACTGATATTGCCAACATCCTGGCAGATAGGTTCAGTGCTAACTTTACCCCTATCTCACCCCCTAAAGGGCCCATTTCTATACAGGAAGAATGCCAAGTTCCTGTAATCATGGCTGCATAGGTAAAAAACACACTCTGCAAAGCCAAGAACACAGCATCCCATGGGACCTGACAACATCCCGGGCTGTGTTCTACACGAACTACAGAATGAACTGGCACCCCACCTAAGTACCATGTTCAGTCATAGCCTCACCTCAGGCTTTGTGCCCACTGAATGGTGCACAGCAATGGTTATCCCACTCCACAAAGGACCCCGGGAACTACCACCCCATCTGCATTGCTTACTGTACTTATTTCCTTGTTTCACTTGAAAGAAAGTTACTGTTTGTCATTTTTGCATTTAAGTTACCTGTAACACATTGCACTTAAGTTACCTGGCACTTGCTCACTAAGCAATTATATAAGTCAGCACTAAAAAATTAAAAGCACTACACCCTCACAAACTCCCCTTGAGTACCTTGTTCCCCATTGGCCCTTGTTTTCAATTATAAAGGAATTCCTAATACTATTCTAATAATTCTAATACTATTCTAGCATGTCCAAAGGTCAGTTGTCAATCTCCTCTCCGGTCCAGCTGGTGAATCTGGGAATCTTGAGGCAATGTTACAACTACCTCATGTACACAGACAACCCTCTCCTCCTCCCAACAAATTCCAACACATGTGAGAGATGCAACCATATAGCCAAACTGGAGGCTAAGCTCTCTCAACTCAGTACAAACCAGTCAGGAGGAGAAGGAAACCACACTCACTACAATTCCAGTCTCACATAGACCTACCACGACAGCAAACCAAACACATAATCACACAAAAACATACTCGGAGGCTCTAAATAAAGATCTGCCTAAGCAGCAGAGACCTCCAAAGCAGACACCCAAGCAACCGCTACCCCAAAACAAAACACATGCAGCACATATCTCACAAAGCCAGTGTGCCGAACAGTCACAGCCCTTAAGGCTAAACAACACACCTGATACACTTGTAACAGGTGACTCTATCGTCAGGCACACTGACGTCCCACTCACCAGGCTGAACAAGGAGAAGGTCATGGTGAGCAGCCTGTCGGGCGCTAGGATCCGCCACATAACACAAGCACTCAGGTCACTCCAAGGCAAGTACAAATATGACTCAGTCATTGTCCATGCTGGTGTGAATGACCTGAGACATACCTCCCTGGACTACATGAAAAGAGACATAGAGGAGCTCTCTGAGCATGTAGCCCAGGCCGGTATGACCCTGACCTTGAGTAGCATCTTACCCTCACCAAGAATGATGCCACAATATGAAGACAAAATGATCAATTTCAACAATTGGCTTAAGTATTGGCGTCATTCAAAGGGGATCCAATGCCTGTCAGCCTGGGATGATATGCTCGACAAGCCACGATGCTTCGCTAAGGACGGCTTGCACCTGTCACCCCTGGGCTTTCGGATATTGGCAAAGGCTCTTGCTACCCCATAGTGCCTTTTTTAGGCAAGGCTCAAAAGACAAACCCACCTCCATAGGTATCACAAGGGATAAGAAACTAAGAGTAATGCTACTCAACACCAGAAGTTTAAACCTCAAGATGCACACATTCGAAACTCTCCTTAGCATGGAGAACATCAATATCTGTGCAGTAACAGAAACCTGGTTCAGGGCTCCTGAGAGCACCCCAGCACTACCAGGTTATACCTCATACCATGCTTTTCGGCCCCAAAACTTGGACCAAACTACAAAAGGAGGGGGAGTATGAATATTCATCAAAGATACCCACACCTCCAGGTTGGTGGCACAGCACGAAGCATCAGAGACTATCCATGTGCAACTAACAGTGGGTAAAACTGCCTTCCAGTTTATAGCCTGCTACAGACCACCCTCCCAAACCCAGGAACCCCACTCGGCCTTCCTGAGAACACTGGAAAATATGAAGGTCTCTCCAAACACCATTATATTGGGCGGCTTCAACTACCCAAACATAGACTGGGAGCATTACTCTAGCTCCAACACCCTAGCCCAAAGGTTCCTAGAATTCATAAACTCAAATGCTATGGAACAACTTGTTACCACTCCCACAAGAGGGGAAAACATACTGGACCTGATCATCACCAACATGGGGACTCTATGCTCCAGACCAGAAGTGTATCCCTCACTGGTAAGCTCAGACCATAAACTAATCCAACTGGATATTCACATCCCGACCCCACCCCTTGCCCAGAAAACCACAGTGAAAAACTTCTCTAAAGCAAATTTCACACTCCTCAAAACTGAGGTGGAATCCTTCAAAGCCCCCAGGCCTGTGGAAAATATGGCCCAGACCGCAGAATCCTTTATAAATGCATTCTATGAACACCTTCAGGAATGCATGGATCATGCAATCCCAAATAAAACCAAGACCCAATCCTCCAAAGGCAGACGTCCTGTCTGGTGGACCCCAGCCATAAACAAACTATACAATAGAAGGAGGAAGCTACTACATGATAGAGCAAAATCCCAAAAAGGGAAGGCATTTCTGATCAGTATTAGCAAAAAACTACGGGCACTCATAAAATCGTCTAAGGCCAGCTTCGAGAGAAAAATTGCACAGGACACTAAGGGTAATCACAAGGCTTTCTTTAGTTATGTTAGGAATCTGGGTGGGAATTCCCAGATATGCTCAGAATTAGTCCAAAATGACAAAAGATACACCGAACCCACAGACATTGCCAACATCCTAGTTGACAGGTTCAGCGCAAACTTCTCCACCCCCTCCCCACCAAAAGGGCAAATATCTATCCCAGCAGAGTGCTGCCCCCCTGACATCTCAGATGCTCAGGTAAGAGCCGCCCTCTCCAAAGCAAAAAACACAGCATCAATGGGACCAGACGGTGTCCCGGGCTGCATCCTACATGAACTCCAAGAAGAGCTAAACCCAAACATAAAACTACTGTTCAATCTCAGCCTTACTACAGGATATGTACCCAAAGAGTGGCGTACAGCAACAGTGGTCCCTCTCCACAAAGGTGGTGTCTCAATGGACCCTGGAAACTATTGCCCCATACGCCTGACTAGCTTGGTCTGCAAAGCTATGGAAAGAATCATCATGGACCTCATAAATAAAGATATTGGGGACCTACAGACACTGGATCCTACCCAGTTTGGCTTTGTTAAGGGCAGATCCTGCCTCTTAAACCTGGTCGACTTCTTTGAAACCATCATCAAGGCCATTGATGAAGGGAAGGTGGTCCACACAGCCTACCTGGACCTCACAAAAGCCTTCGATACAATACCCCACTTGGGCATTATAGATAAGCTCACCAGCTTAAATATAAACCCCTATGTCACTAGATGGGTTGCAAACTGGCTCAAGGACAGAACCCACATGGTTAGAATTGCTGGAGCCATGTCAGACTCCAAACCAGTTACAAGTGGCATCCCACAAGGCTCAGTCCTGGGACCTCTCTTGTTCGGTATATATTTCTTGGAGGTACAGGCCAACACGGAAGGACTGTGGCTGACCAAGTTCGCAGATGACTGCAAACTGGGTGCCATAATCGACTCTCCAGCCGACACAAGCTTCCTCCAAAAGGGCCTCATAGAAACGGACAACTGGTGCCAGAGCCATGGCCTCAAGCTAAATGCCAAAAAGTGTATAGTCATCCCCTTTGGCAAAAACAAAGTGCCCACAAATTACCACATAGGTGGTAATCCATTAAGTACAGAAGAAGTAATTAGGGACCTGGGGACCCAAGTTGATAGCAATCTCTCATTTGACAACCACGTGGCCAAAGTGGTTAGAAAAACATTTTATATAGCTCACCTAATCATGAAGGGAGTCACATCTAGATCAAGGGAGGTTATCATGCCTCTTTACTCATCCCTCATCAGGCCCATAATTGAGTACAATGCCCCTTTTGGGATGTACCATACCAAACACCTGCAGCAACTGGAAAGACCCCAAAAGTACCTCACCAAGAGGATCAAAGGGCTCAAACAGATGCCATATGCTGCCCGGTTAAAGAAACTCCAGCTCTACTCAGTGGCATACCGCCTGCTCAGAGGCGATCTGTGCCTGACGTATAAAGCCATGTCCAACCCGGAATTAAGGGACATGCTGCACCTCAAAAAATCCAAATCCCATCGAGCTACGCTCGAGAGACTTGAACCTCAGCACTGAAATAAATAGGACATGCTGGAGGGACAGATTCATAACCCAGAGGCTCCCTTCACTCTGGAATAAAATCCCAGTCCAGGTTAGGCAGAGTCCCTCATTGACTCTCTTCAAGAGGAATCTTAATGAGTGGATGGGAGATCGTAGGTTTACCCCGGGTATCACTTCTGTGTCACTGTTAGACAGAGGCACAGTATACTAACCTCAAAAAAGGGCATAGCAAAATTAATTTAAAATGGGTGGCGAAAGCCAAACATACTCTGGCTAGGCTTATAAATGCCCTAGGGCAGATAGCCTAGTATGAACCTATGAACCTATGAACCTATTAGCCTGACGAGCCTGGTCTGCAAGGCTATGGAATGTATCATCATGGAACTTTATACAATGACATTGGTAATCTCCCAACTCTGGACCCCACCCAGTTTGGGTTTGTAAAAGGCAGCTCATGTCTCCTAAACCTGATAGACTTCTTTGAAGTGGTCACCAAAGCCGTAGATGAGGGTAAGGTGGTTTACACAGCCTATCTAGATCTCGCCAAGGCTTTCGATACCATCCCATACTCTGGAATTATAAATAAACTCACTAAACTAGGTATAAATCCCTATGTCACAAAATAGGGTGCCAACTGGCTCACTGACAGAATCCACACTGTGAAAGTAGCAGACTCTAAATCCAACTTCAGACCAGTGACAAGTGGAGTACCACAGGGTTCAGTCCTGGGTCCTCTCCTGTTTGGTATCTACTTCTCTGAAGTACAGGCTAACACTGAAGGTCTTTGGCTAACAAAGTTCACAGATGACTGCAAACTAGGAGCCATAATCAAAACTCCTAACAATGTGGACATCCTACAAAAGGGCCTTACTGAGACAAATGCCTGGTGTCAAAGCCATGGCCTGAAGCTCAATGCCAAAAATTGCATTGTCATCCCTTTTGGTAAAAACTCTGTACTCATGAACTACCACATAGACGGTAGTCTACTTAACACCGAAAATGTGATGATACCTTGGGACACAAGTGGACAGTAGTCTCTCCTTTGATAATCATATCGCCACAGTAGTCAGGAAATCCTTCTATGTGGCACACCTCATCACAAAAGGTTTCTTATCCAGGAAAAAAGAGGATATTGTTCCCTTCTACTCATCACTCATTAGACCCATTATAGAGTACAATGCCCCTTTTGGTATGTACCTCACAAGACATCTACAACAACTGGAAAGGCTGCAGAAATACCTCACAAAGAGGATTACTGGCCTCAAATTGATGGCCTACGCAGACCTTCTCAAACAATTCCAGCTTTACTCTTGCATATCACCTACTCAGAGGCGATCTCTGCCTAACATACAAAGCTATATCAAACCCAGAGCTGTTGGACATGCTCCACTTAAAGAAATCCCAATCCCCACAAGCTACACGCTCTAGGGACATAAACCTTGTCACCACAATAAACAGAACATGCTGGAGGGATAGATTCCTGTCCCAGAGACTTCCCATACTCTGGAACAAACTACCTATCTATATCAAACAAAGCTCCTCATTAGAACTCTTCAAGAAAAATCTTGATGATTGGATGGGAGATAGAAAATTCACCCCGGGGATCACTTCTGTGGCTCTGCTCAACAGGGGCACAGGAAAATTATTTTCTTGGGTGGAAAAAGCCAGGGTACCATTTGGCTAGGCTTATATAGGCCCTAGGGCCAATAGCCTAGTACCTACCTATAAACCTATAAACTGAAAAAGTTGCTGTTGTTACGGGGTTTGTTGCAACATAACTTTTCTGAAAAGGATATGAAGTCTGAAACACAAATGGATGTCATCATTTAATGACGACTTCAATCCTCAGATTACCTTACTGACTTGCCAAAAACAAAAATTGTCTGAGGAACAGACCAAACATAAGAGGCAAACCTCTGGGCAGTCTGCTAAAATTTGTACAGTTGAGAGGTATGTCATATACATATCACTGTCTGACTATAAATCATGCAGAAAATGCATGAACAGACAAACTCTGTTAATCTAGCAATTTTCCAACTATATAACAGCAATATTTACAATCTGTCCCTAATTCTGGAATGTTCTCCCCCATTTTGTTGGGCTTTCTCCACACCTCCATAATTTCTTCCTCATAGGCAAGGAAAAGGAGCGAGGCCCACATGAAGGACTTAATTATAGCACTGTGTTGCCATGCCATTGGCTAATGGAAAGATAACATAGCTGTTCTGGATGCAATTAGCAAGTGGGAGACACCAATTGGTGCACAGGCCATCACCCGCTCATGAGCATTACCTACAAAAGACAAGCTGCTGCCTATGCAATACAGGTCTGAGCCTTTATATGCAAAGCCTGCAAATAGAGAAAGGCAAATAGAGAAAGACAAATAGAGAAAGACACACTTCTCAATTACTCTGAGAAAACACTACAGCACTACAAGTATGTCAAACAATTAGCCATGTAATGAAATGCAGAAGGGGATGCAATAATGGGAAATAGGAAGTTAAACAATCAGTCTCAACAATACTTGCTGGACTGATATGTTGCTGTCCAGCATCTATGGCTATCCCTTCTGGCTCTGTCTGCAGTGACATAGATCACAGCTCTGGCCCCTGAGTCACCCCAACAAAGGTCAACCCACATGCAAGGCCCTCACCTGGTCTGTTACATGAATAGTACTTGTTGGCAGGATACGTGTGTCTCACAAAATATACTGTCTGTAAAATACACTCCCCATGTCTATCAGAGTACCTCCCTAGCTTTCTTTAAGTAGAATCTGGATGACTGCATGGGAAACACAAAATGCACCACGGGATTCCAAATGGGGCCCAACTGGACATGAGAAACAGGTGCTGACTTTGAGGGGACATGGGCAAAGATCTGAGCTAGGCTTATGAGGACATCCAGGACAATATCCTAGTATCATCCTATGAACATATGCACCTAGTACTTTGCATTTCCTGTATATACTGCAGACTGTCCAGCAATATTGTCATACATGTACCCCTGTGAGTCTGAACTTGTAGTTACTGCATTGATAGAGTATTCACTTGTTCCTTTATTAGTTATTATCACATACCATTACACCATATCATTGTGTCTCGTCTGTATAACACTAAGCCAGCTCTTAGTGTACTTGCATATGCATATAGTGACTCTGTATAGCTCACTCCAATAGCCCTGGTCTTGGCCACACTTACAGTTTTGCTACTAGGCTCATCACACAGTAGGATTTGTCACCCTTTGTTGAGGACCTTACAGTAGCTGTTAAACAGATGGATTGTGCCAGTCCAAACTACCTTAAGGTCTGGGCTGCAGGTTGCAATGCTGTGCCAGACTATAACAGGTGTGTGTGTGTGTGTGTGTGTGTGTGTGTGTGTGTGTGTGTGTGGTTGTGCGTGTGTGCATGTGTGTATTTGTGTGTGCGTGTGTGCGTGTGTGTGTGTGTGTGTGTGTGTGTGTGTGTGTGTGTGTGTGTGTGTGTGTGTGTGTGTGTGTGTGTGATTCAAAACTCAAATAGCAAAGTGTGTGTGTGTCATTTACTTGGCCAGGGACCCACAGTACTAGTTGGACAGAGAGGCTGACAGATGTTTTGGATTGACCACTCTGCTGACATGTTAACCTCATAGATGTGCCAGTGTGCAGTGTTACTGGGTATGTGAAAAGTGAAAGGGAGAAATGATCCCCACACTGACTGTGAGCTCTGTGTGCTCTGAAGGGTAATTGTACTTTAATGTGCATGTACTTCTCATCCTGTCATTGTGTACTTCCGTCACTGGTGATAGTGGTGAGTATTTAGGCTCCCTGATGATTGGGCCAGCAGGGGTGACACACTGACAGTATGTACTGGTGGATACAGATGGCATATCACATCATGTACCATCATTGAGCCCCTCTTGGTCTGACAATGTCATACGGGGTTATTTCACAGATTGTCCAGGCCTCCTTGACCATTCCTGACATACTCTGCCTAGGTGAGTGTGTACTCCACACCCGTATCTGATTGCCTCACACCTATGGCTACCATACCTGGTGACCCCTGCAGCAGGACAGCAAGTTATAGGTAGTAGTAGTAGTGGGTGGATGCTGGCACTGGGTCAGCAGAAGTACATACATACATACTGAGCATACAATGTAAGGAATGGAAACAGTACCAAATACCCAGGTACCATCACTGTGCCCCAGGGGTCTGGCATGCCACAGACACATTCCCCAAACTATGTGGATGAACATCATGTATTGTTCAACTGCTGTGTGGAATACACATTTGTCTGGCAGGGGGGGTCTACATCTTTCAGGCACATGTATGCATTCCACACACATCTGGGTGCTGAGGATGTCAGACATCTACAAGGTGGTCACCCTACAACACATATGCACTGATCTCAGTTATTGTGTAGTTCATATGTTACTGGGATGTCCACATGCACCTGTAGGAGCACTCACCTATTTGTGGGATGTAGGCTTCAATACATGGTACTTGATGCTGACCATAGGGGATACCCAGAATTCGATGGCACATATGTGTGTGGACACATCACAACACAGTCTGTCACAGCAGACAGGCCACACTTATGGTATTCCACATACCATGCCAGGTTACTAGGCTATGGGCCTTGAACAGCCATATCACTAGGCCACATATTAGCCCATGTGTATGCAAGACAGCAGCTGATGTCTCTATCCAACAGGGACACAGGTGGTATCCCAAGGGTGTATGTGCTACTAACCATCCAGTTAACCACGTTATGCCTGCAAAGGTTTAGGTAGCTACTCTGCATGATGTGGACAGGGTGTCCATTTCACCCCACAGGGTGATTGTGTGTGACACACACTCAAGATGTCAACAAGGCCAGTCCAGGTTACTCACCAGGTGGAGAGTGTGTGTGTGTGTGTGTGTGTGTGTGTGTGTGTGTGTGTGTGTGTGTGTGTGTGTGTGTGTGTGTGTGTGTGAGTGTGTGTGTGTTGGCAGAGTAGAGCATGAACTGCACTCATGCAGCAGTCTCAGCAATGTGGAGTGTGTGATTGCCTGGCATGACAGAGTGAGGTAACTCTTGAGAGGCATGTATGATACCGGGTAGAGGCTTGGCCTCATAGCCCATATGGGTATGGTAGATGTCTGATGGCCTGGTATGCCCTGGTAGGGAACTTCTTTGATGTCCCCAGCTTCTGCATGTGCTGTCTGATCTGAATGATGAATGGAGGATTATGCACATTAATGGTCCTCATTGGGGGGAACATACTGTGCTGATAGATAGCAGGGGTATGATGTGGTTGTTAACGGTGGCTAATGCTAGCAAACGTGGATGTGCAGGATCTGTAAATAATGGGGCTGAATGTATGAAGTCCTGTGATGTGTTTCCTTGTTCATGTCTTTCAGGTGGAATGTCACATCAGTGGCAACCATTCTACTCAGATGCTGAGACTGCAGCAATAATTGACACATTATGACTGCATCACACAGTCCTCTTCACTCGCAGTAGACAGCAGCCACAAGAGTGGACCACCCTGTGGACCAAAGTAGTCACCAATGTAAACAATGTGGGTCAACATGGGTGAACCTAAGAACAGGTCAGGCACAGGGCAACTGACCTTATACACCATGCCTGGCAAAAGGCTGCTGCTGTGGCCAGAGACTGTACAGCCACAGGTGGGGGTCCTGCTATGCAGGACCCACTGACACCAACAGAGGAATTCCTCACCAACCTTGGGGCAGCCACCACACCCCAGAAAACCATACACACCCATGTTGTGGAGGTGGGTGAAATCCAGACAACAGGTGAGGAGTGTCCAGGTAAGGCCCCAGTGGACATCAATTCAATACTGTATCATTCATACTGGCATCCATAGAGTATCTAGATGCATATGTCACTTCAAACTGCATTTGTGTGTGGGGTTTGGTAATGCACACAAGTGCCCATCTATAGTTAATGACAGAAAATTGTGTAGTATCAGAGCTTGTACTGTACATGTGCAGAAATGCATTATTTAATCTGTACCAATGTCACATGTGAGTGTGCTGACAATACCTCTCCCCCACAACTACATAGGTCCCTCTGGTCTGGCTGGGGAACAGCAACTTGAAGCCAGTGAGTATGAAAATGTCTTGTTGTGGCTCACCAATACCATAGGCATGTTAAGGACATGCATTTTTCCATGCAGACAACTGTTATTCTTAGCCATATTGCAATAAGTGCATGTTCACTTGTGGTGGGGCTAACTGCAGTGCATCACATTGGTCATCACAGGAGCCTATTTGCAGGAGCTGTAACATTTCTGTAGGTGTTGCCACTGTGCTATACAGGTGTACATCAGTAATGTTTACACAGGTGCAGTGTGTGTTAGGTGAAGGTCCATCACCTACTACCACTCCTCACGTATCTCAGAGGTGTATATTAGTAGCAACATTAAGTGGACATAGCTGCACTGCATGTTGTTGAGGGCTTGTCCAAAGTGTGTATGTTGTGGTCTGACTGTGTGTCATGCATGTCATCATTCAGATATTGTGTGGTCTGTATAATGCCTTTGTGCCACCTCACCTGTATGTGTGTGTGTGTGTGTGTGTGTGTGTGTGTGTGTGTGTGTGTGTGTGTGTGTGTGTGTGTGTGTGTGTGTGTATCAGCAAACCTTATAGTGCAGGTATTAATTTACATATGTTGTCTTCCTCTCACAGGTGAACATGAGGGTTGGTGTCCCTCCCGCTCACAACTTGATGTCAGTGTCTCTGCAGACTCTGATGATGATGGTAGTCATAGTGAGGCACAGGTGGGGTTGTTGGGGGCTGACTCTGTGCCATTGGTTGGGTATCCCACTTTCACCCACCATGTCCCCACACATAGTCGGTATGCCCACACATACCCAGTCCCCAGCAGCCACAGATAATGGACAGTTGGAGGGTGGTGGCATGGAACAGGCTAGTGTGGTGACTACGGCAAGTGTGAGTGTAGACACTAGCCATATCCAGAGAGCAGGTGAGGTCCCATACAGGTGGATGGACAGGGGTGCTTAAAGGAGGACTGCTACCCATCAAGCCCCTGTCACAAGTGTCAAAGCAGTGTCACCAGATGCATGTTTTGGTCCATCATGGAGGCACAGGCACATTCTGAATGCAACAGCATACAGATGCTCAGGGTCATGAATGCAACACTTCCTGCCATGCATGACAACCTCCACAGCCTTGGTGATGCCATACGTTATTATGCTAATGTCGTGGATAGACTGTGGGGTGAGACTGTCAATCCTCGACTGTGCAATGTCTGTGCTGGAGCATGTGGTGGGAGTATGGTGTTGCCCATGTGGATGTAGGCCAGCAACAAGATCAGCTGAGAGTCCACGGGGCTGTACACATTCACACTCCTGTAGTGGCAGTACCATCAGCACTACCAAAGGGAGGGTTCTGTCCACACCACAATGAAGCAGGCCATGGGCATGTGGTCCTTGCTGATCCCATCAGGGACACAGATCCAGCAGATAGCAGTCACCATCGGTGAGTAGTACTGCATCTGGCCTTGGGCCTGGTGGTGCCAGTGAGACTCCTGGCAGAACCAGTTCCTGTGTCCGTGGCCAGAGACAGTGAACTGTACATCCTGCCATGTACAATCAATGGCTGTCCAACATACATATGTGTATGGCAACCACATGGCTTGACTGTGTGCATACAAACACTCACACATTTCTATCATAGGCAGGTCACCACCAGACACACACAGCACCTCTGCACGGCCAAGTTAGACAACACCCCTCCAAACACACACACATGATGTCAACCATATGGCCCAGCCTAGGCCTCTGGCAAACCCACACCACACCCTGTGCACATGATGATGCCTGTTCCACATCCCTGTTATCCATGCCATCAATGCAGGAACATGCTAATATAGGTCTGATGCACAGGGTGAATATAGTACAGTGTAGTAATGTAATGCTACGTAAGGTGCTGTCTACTGGTAATTGTTATGGGTACACATCAAAGTCTATGTACCTTTTTAGCCTTGATGTATTATTGCTGTTAGTACTGCTGACTGAATGTACACATGCTGTATTCTGTTTGTGTTCCAGGTGTCTGTAGGCTGTGGGCCTGCTGACATTACAAACAAGGAGTCTGGCAGAGTGGAAAAACAGTGACCTTTTAATAGCCAAGGTACAGCTGTATATGTACATGTTTACCAGATGTGTATGCATGCAACAGTGTGTGAGGGACACTGGTGGCAGACAGTGTGACCTTGCATACATACCCCTTGACACAGCCAGCTAGCCTTCATACATGTCACCTTGGTGTTCTGAAGTACCACAGGCTTATACATACAGAGAAGGTTGCTTGAGTAATGGCACTGGGTCCCTCACAAGCCTAGCCATTACTTAAACCCCAACAGATTCACCTATCTTGTGGGCACCAAGTAGTCACAGGGCCTTCACATGCCTACATATTGCACACACTCACAGGCAACACACAATGTGTGTGTGACATTATCAATTGTGAAGTGTGGGACACAACTTGTAGTAATGTAACATTTGCCAGCACATAGCATGCCTATGGCAAGTGCAACACACAGGACATCCTCTGGTTTGCAAGTATGATACCTTCTTTGTGTGACATTATCTTAGCTTACAGTATTTCTCATGACATTAAGGTGCTTCTGATGTGCAATCACTGATCTATGCAATCAGTACAGAACTGTACGACATGTTTCTTGTCCTACAGTCTTGGGACCTCTTTTAACTGTTTCAGTTGTTGTCACAGGTTACACCTTGCGAAACATAGACTGCAACCTGCAGGGTGGTACACTCATACCTCTCAACTGTACAGTTTGCACAGAATGTCTTGATTCTTGCCTCATATTTTTGTTCCATTTTCTCATACAACTGTGCTTTTCTGGCAAATCATTGCCAAATCATTGCGGGTTGATGTCAAAACATAATGGCAGACATTATGAGTTGCAAACTTCATACCTTTCAGACCATCTATGCTAATGCAAAACCTGTTATTCTATCACCTTTATATGTTTGTAGGACCAATATTTGACAGGTGTCCTTATTATGTGGCCTTTGTCACACCATTATTTATGGCTTTGTAAACATTTCTTGGTCTAAGACCTTGGGAGGTATGGGTACATATGGTGGCCATACCTCTGCATATGTGTGCAGATTGTCCTGATGTCTGACACATAATTTCTTTATATCTGTCATAAACCTGTGGTTTTCTGGAAAACCTCTGGTAAAATCATGACAAACTGACACTGTAGACTAATGACAGATATTGTCATGTTACAACACATACCCTTTGGAAGGTGCATTCACTTGCATGTTCTGCTATTTCCCATGTGTGCCACAGCAATATGTGACAGGTGTGCTCAATGTTTGCCCCAGCTTCCCATATGGATTTAACCAGATGCAGTTCTGTGATTGACACACACGCACACACACACACACACACACACACACACACACACACACACACACACACACACACACACACACACACACACACACACACACACACACACACTTGGCAGGACTGAGATTAGAACCCCTACCTATCTAGTTATTTGTACTACAATGTTACGCAGTTATTGCATGCACCACGAAGCTTATAGGGTACTTACGTATTACCACAACCACAGACTGTGTGTGGTATTGTCAGCATTCTCTGCAACATTCCGTTCTTAACTGAAAACATTGTGCTGCTGAGAATGCTGTGAAAGCAAGTGTGTGAGAATATGTGCCACTGGTTGCAATACGGAGCAGTGATCAATTATAGCTTGTCAACATTTAGAAAGAAAGAATGTACGAAAATAAAAACACTCACTATTGCTTCTGGAGTCCAAGTTATAGCATTGCACTTTGCTCTAAGGTACAGTTAGCTGTATAAGACATCCTAACTTTTCGTTTGTCAGATGTTACAGAAGCCTGGAGATGTTCCTCATGAATGAGTGGTGACATGTCTGTCACTCCTGTACAAATGGCTTGGCTTTATGTCTCACTAGGAAGGCAAAGCAACGTAGAAATGGTAGTTTGTTTACTGGGGGTGCGGTAAAGCATAATGATAGTGGAGAGACATGTTATCTAAAAAAAGGGATGTATATTAAAAGGACAGGGACAGAGAATGTTAAAAGCATTTTACAAATGTTTAAACTTGTGTGCCATTTTTCCTTTAATGCCATAGTTCTGTATCGAAAATCCCTTTCCTAAATGGAGCAAATTTTTTTCACTTAAATAATTTAACCATTCATAGTCAACTGTGAAAGCATAGTAAACTGCGGTTGCATAACAGCCAACCAATAATGTGTTGTTATTAAATGTGGTTTCGATACTACTTTTTAAAAAATCCATGTAGTTCCTCTGCTTAAGCTTTCAATGTGATTATGACGACAACTTATTACACCCTAAGAAGAAGAAGAAGAGTTGATTAAAATACTACAGAAAACAGAGATAATAACAATATGAAACAGAGAGACTCTGGTTTACATCATCTAAGAATGCAGAGATTGCTGTGAATGCAGACACATTGTGGTTGCGATAATACGCAAGTACCATTTATAGAGCTGACGGCTGTCCAAAGGTACCTCTAAGGTGAATGACATCAGCATCCCTTGTAAAGTAGGGCAATGGGAAGTGTACTGGGTGGAACACACCTCAAAATGGTATAACCCACCCCCCAGAGGATATGTTTCTCACCCATACACACACACACACACACACAATTGCCAGTATTGAGTTTAGAACCCCTATCTTTCTAGTTATTTGTACTACAGTGTTACGCAGTTATTGCACATGCCATGGAGCTTATAGGGCTAAGGGCTGTCCAAACGTACTTCTAAGGTGAATGACATCAGCAGCCCTTGTAAAGTAGGGCAATGGGAAATGTACTGGGTGGGAAAGGCCTCAAAATATTTTGACCTACAAACATGCAAATTTACAAAGAGTTATACACTCACTTCTATGCACACACACATTAGCCAGAACTGAGATTAGAACCCCTACCTATTTAGCTATTCGTATTATACTGTTACGTAATTATTGTAGGTGCCACAGAGATTATATGGCTGATGGCTGCCCAAAGGCACTTCTAAAGTGAATGACATCAGCAGCCCTTGTAAAGTAGGGCAATGGGCAGTGTACTGAGTGGGAATGGTCTAAAAGTCTACAAACACACACACACTTACATTTAGCAGGACTGAGGTTAGAACCCCTACCTATCTGTACTATAGTGTTACACAGTTATTGCATGCACCACAGAGTTTATAGGGCTGACAAGTGTCTAAAGGTACTTCTACTGATTCTGCAGTACAAGCAGAAAATGACTGACTTCAACAATTGGCTAAGTTTCTGGTGTCATTCTAAAGGGATCCAGTATCTGTCTGCTTGGGATGACATGATTGACAGACCTCGATGTTTTGCCAGAGATGGTCTGCATCTGTCACCCCTGGGTTTCTGGATACTGGCTAAAGCTCTTGCCATCCCTATAGTGCCTTCTTAGGCTATGTTCCAAAGACCAAATTACCACCATAACAGCTATAAATAAATGCAATCTGAGGGCCATGCTGCTCAATGCTAGAAGTCTAAATCTCAAGATGCACTTGCTCAAAGCATTCCTCAAAATGGAGAACATCGACATTTGTGCTGTAACACAGACGTGGTTTAAAGCAGCAGAAAGAACCTACCAGCCTGCCAGGCTATAATTCATTCCACATCTTTCAGCCCCCGAACATGGACCAAAGCTCCAAAGGTGGTGGTGTCTCCATATTCATAAAGAATATGCACACCTCCAGACTAGTAGCCCAGCGTAACTCATCTAAGATGCTTCAGGTACAACAATGGGTAAGATGGTGATTCAGGTCATAGCCTGCTATAGGTCCCCAACCATGTCCCTAGACTCTCACTCCACGTTCCTAAGCACCCTGGAAACTATTAGGGTCCAACCCAACACTCTCATACTAGGTGACATCAACTACTCCTCCAACTGGAAAAACTACTCATGCACTAATACACTGGCCCAACATTTCCTGGAATTCATCAATTCCAATGCCCTGGACCCAGCTCATTCATACCCCCACTAGAGAAAGCAACATCCTTGACCTGGTTATTATTAACTTGGGCAACAGTTGCTCTACACCAATAGTCAATTCCTCCCTGGTTAGATCTGACCACAAACTAATCACCATGGAAATCCACATCTCACCCACAACCCGCACAAAAGTAACCACCATGAAAAACTTCTCCAAAGATGACTTTGGGCTCCTAAAAACAGGGGTGGCTACCTTCACAGCACCCATGCTAATAGAAAATAGATGCATGACTGCCAAATCATACACCAATCCACTGTACGAACATGTACATAAATGCATGGAACTAGCCATACCCAACAGAACCAAGACGCTCTCCTCCAAAAAAAAGGAAGCCAATCTGGTGGTCCTCTGACATTAGTAAACTCTACAATAAAAGGAAGAAACTGTTGCAGAAAAAGATGAAGTTCCAAGACTGGAAAAACTCCTTTATTAGCCTCAACAAAAAGTTGAGATCCTTCATCAAAACCTCTAAAGCCAGCTATGAAGGCAGAATTGCAGCAGACACTAAAAACAACCACAAAGCTTTCTATAGTTATATCAAAAATCTCCACAGCAATACCCGGGTTTGCTCTGAGTTACTGGACAATGGTACCTCCTATAGTGACCTAACATATTCAGTGCCAACTTTACCCCTCTCTTCCCCCCAAAGGACCAATCACAATACCAGAGGAATGCCAGGCGCCCAGCATTACTGCAGCACAGGTTAAAGCTGCATTATCCAAGGCCAAGAATACAGCTTCCATTGGACCCAACAATATCCCTGGTTGTGTTCTACATGAACTACAAAGTGAACTGGCATGACATCTGTGTGCCCTGTTCAATCACAGCCTCACCTCAGGCTTTGTCCCTACTGAATGGTGCACTGCTACAGTCATCCTTCTCCATAAAGGGGGAGCGACTACAGACCCTGGGAATTATCACCCCATTAGCCTGATGAGTCTGATATGTAAGGCTATGGAGCACATCATCATGGACCTAATTAGCAAGGATATAGGGAATCTCCAAACTCTAGATCCCACACAATTTGGTTTTGTGAAAGGTAGATCATGCCTGCTCAACCTGATTGACTTCTTTGAGTCAGTCACCAGACCTGTGGATGAGGGGAAGGCAGTTCATAGAGCCTACCTTGATCTGACCAAGGCCTTTGATACCATTCCCCACTCAGGAATTATTGATAAACTCACCAAACTAGGCATCAACCCCTATATTACTAGGTGGGTTGTAAATTGGCTCACAGATAGAACCCACAATGTGAAAGTAGCAAACTCCAAGTCAGACTGCCGACCAGTCACAAGTGGAGTCCCACAGGGATTGGTCCTAGTTCCTCTCTTGTTTTGCATATACTTCTCAGACATCCTGGCCAACACAGAGGGACTCTGGCTGACCAAGTGTGCAGATGACTGCAAGCTGGGAGCCATTATTAACTCTCCAAGTGATGTAGACATCCTACAGAAAGGCCTTAGTGAGACTAATGACTGGTGTTGAAACCATGGCCTTAAGCTTAATGCCAAAAAATGTGTCATCATCCCCTTTGGGAAAAACTTAGTTCCCACTAATTACCACATTGATGGAAGTCCACTGAACACTGAAGGTATTATGAGAGATCTCGGGACACAGGTTGCTAGCAACCTCTTCTTTGACCACCACATTGTCACTGTGGTCAGAAAGTCCTTCTATGTGGCATATCTCATTAACAAGGGTTTTGCATCCGGAAGAAAGAGGTCATCATCTCTCTCTACTCTTCCCTCATTAGGCCAATCATCGAGTATAATGCCCCATTTGGCATGTACCTTACTAGACACATGCAACAGATGGAAAGGCCACAAAAGTACCTCACAAAGAGGATTCTAGGCCTTAAACATGTCGTACATGGACAGACTCAAAAAACTCCAGCTATTCTCTGTCTCATATTGTCTACTAAGAGGTGATCTCTGCTTGACTTACAAAGCCATGTCTGACCCAGCTCTGTTAGAAATGCTACATATAAAGAAATCCCAATCCCTCCTCGCCATATGCTCCAGAGACATCAACCTCATTACCACAATCAACAGAACATGCTGGAGGGACAGGTTCATAACCCAGAGACTGTCCATGCTCTGGAATAGACTTCCCATACATGTCAAGCAGAGCAGCTCACTGGCCCTCTTCAAGAGAAATTTTGATGAGTAGATGGGAAACAGAAAGTTCACCACGGGGATCACTCCAGTGGCTCTGCTTGATAGACACACTGGGAAATAACGTCGGGTGGCAAGATGCCATGGCAATTCTATGGGCTAGGATTGTAAAAACTCCAGGTCCATTAGCCTAGTACACACCTATGAACCTAAGGTGAATGACATCAGCAGATCTTGTACAGTTGGGCCTTTGTACGTGTATTGAGGGGGTAAGGCCTCATAACACTTTAACCTACAAACACACATACACAAAAGCGGGTGATGTGATATTACAACCCCCTACCTCAGTACTGTTACACAATGGGGCTTACCTTCATACACAAAGGCAGGTGATGTGATATTACAACCCCCTACCTCAGTACTATTACACAATGGGGCTCACCTTCATGCTGGCACATGTGACTGGTTACAACTGGTATGCAACTGTCTGCAGCAGGACATCAGTCTATGACTTTCAGGCTATCCCTGTCTATGACTCAGTCTCTGTGTGTGTGTCTCTCTCTCTCTCTCTCTCTCTCTCTCTATCACTGTCTGTCTCTCTCTTCCCCATGTCTATGTGTGTGTGTATGCTTGAAATATTGTTCTATGTTGCCCATATATATGTCTGTGTATCACACGGAACAGATGCAGATATATCACATATGGGCCATCTACAGCTAGCTGAGGGAATTCCTGTCTGACGGGTGTGGGTAGAGACAGTTATGGTGTACATAGCTGTCTGTATGCAAAGACATCTATCCACAATACAGTTATATACTCCGATGTGGGTTTAGACATGGGCTGTAATTCTTTAAGTCTATAAGCATGCCCAGTATGACCTTCTATAGTAAGAGTGGGACTCCATTCCAGGGATAGTTGTACTCCAGACCAGTATTTTGTGTGGTACAGCCATACCTGTCAACCTGTTAATGCAAGAAATATGGAGATACTCTGCCAAAATGGGGGACAATGGCCCAAACATAGGGAGATACTGTAAATATTACACTTATTAACATAGAAAGATGCTAGAGTAACAGGGTTTGTTTTAGCAGACATCTTCTGACATATATGTCGTCTGACACTGAAATGTATTGTGTCATTACTTACTGACATATATCCTCAGATCATCACAGTGATTTGCCTGGGAAATACAAGATATATGATGCAGAGACTGAAATTGGAGCAAAACTATAGACATTCTTGCCCAATCAGGCTGGTTGAGAGGTGTGGCTACAGCCGACTGGCTGATAAAGCTGTGTAAACAGTTCAGCACCTCAGTGATATATTGGTTGGGGATCTCCTGCTTGTGTGGTATTCTTCTTAACTGATAAGCTATATCCTGGTGTGGGTACAGAGTGCATTCTACTAAACAGAGATGTCCATTATATATGTGGTATATTCCACATAGCACTGCGATTTCCAGGTATGTCAGTGGCAGAGCAGTACAGAGTAATGGGGTGAACCACTGACAGATATTTGTTTTTAGGTTGATATGACTTTACTAGGCTATTGGGCCTAAAACCCTTATAACCCTCACAGATGAGAGTGTAGCCCATGTTAAGACATGTCAGCACTCAGAGCCCCTATCCAGCAGGGATACAGGTGGAGCCACAGGACTGTATTTTATGTTTCCCATGCACTTATACAGGGAGCACTTCACAAGGGATTTGAGGCACTCAGCTTGATATGGACAGGGAGTGTAGTTCACAGATGGGGGAGTCTGTGGGACATGCATCTGTCACACCAACAAGCCCTATTGATATCACAGACTAGGTTGATGGTGAGCCTACAGGTTGTTCAAGTGGGCTTTGCCTTCCAGATGTGCAACAGTCCCATTACAGCAGGGTCTGGATTGCTTTGTATGCCAGACAGAGGTCAGCTCTGAGGAGTCTGTCTGGAACTGAGTAAAGGGACAGTGCCATTAGTCTATCTATGTAGGGTAGGTGTTTGGGGTCCTGGAATCTCCCGGTGAGGGACCTCTGCGGTCTCTCCAGCTGCTGCATGTGCTTTGTGAGGTACATACTGAAAGGGGCGTTGTACAAAATAATTGGCCTTATAAGCTTAGAATACATGAATCTTATGACCTCTTTGTCCCTGGATGAGATACCCTTACTTTTGAGTTGGCCCATCTATGAAGCTGTCTGTACCATGGAAGCGATGTGGTACACAGACTTCTGGTTGCTATCAACCTGGGTAGCCAAATGCATCAGTACTGATTGTATATGTCGAACATTGTTGTGAATGCGATAATATGTGGGGACATCAGTCTCCCAATGAGGATGATGATGCATCTGCAGGCATTCAGCTTGAGGCCATGTTTCTGGCAGCAGTAATTTTTTTTTGGTGAGACCCTGTTGTGGGACATCCACATCTCTTTGGGCATTGATGACTGTTCCCAGCTTGCAGTCATCTGGCAAGTTGGTCAGCCGTAGGCCAGTGTTTTTGCCCTGCACCTCAGGGAAGTATATGCAATATACCAGAGGCCCCCAGACCAATCCCTGTGGTATGCCACTCATTACGGATGTACTGCTTGGATTGGCTACTCCTATTATGATCATATGGGTTCTATCAATGAACCAGTTTGCTAACCATCTGGTAACATACAGATTCCTGCCTAGCTGACAGGGTTCATTTACTATGGCCAAGTGGGGAATAGTATGTAAGGCTTTGGCCAAGTCAAGGTGGCTAGAGTGCACCAACTTTCCCTCATCCATGCCTTTGTTGGCTGTCTCATGGATGTCATCCAGAGTTCACTGACATACCTCCCCTTGAGAAAGGCAGACTGTGTGGGGTGAAGTATTTGGAGTTTGGCAATGTCCCTATTAATGAGGTCCATAATGATCCATTGCATGGCCTTGCAGATCAGGCTAGTTAGGCTGATGGGTTTTTAATTTCTCGGATCAGAGAACACTCCACTTTGGTGTACAGGGCTGATAGTGGCTGTCCACCACTCAGGTGTGACAAGGGCAGTACTCAGGCTTTGGTTGTGTAGGATGCATAATGATGCTGCCAGTTCATGCCTGGATTCATGTAGGTTGCAGGCTGGGATGTATTCAGGTCCCATGGAGGCTGTCTTCTTGGCTTTGAGAGGGCAGTGATGCCCTGTTCCCTAGTGAAAAGGGTTGGGTGGTCAGGTACTGGGGATGTCCTGCTTTCCTGATGGGGGGCAGAGAAGAGACATTGCCACTGAATCTGTCAGCAGTAGATTGGCTGTATCTCCAGCATTTGTATGTCCTTGACCACCAGTTCTACACAGATCTGGGAGCTTCCTTTGCGAATGCGAATGCGAATGCAGACATATGTGAGGAAGGTCTTATGATTGTCTGCCTTAGATGTGGGATTTCAGTGGTGCTCTTATTTGTTTGTTCAGGCTAGGTGTGATTACTTCCAATTGTGTATCTGCTCCTTCTCAGTCCTGGACAGCAATGTCATCCTTTTATGTAGTTCCTTTATTGCAGATATTTGCAGACTGGTTTACTCTCCCTTCTGGACAATGATGCTGTCCTGTTCAGGTATTCCTGATTTCATGCATCTGTATGTATGTATGTGTGTATATATATATATATATATATATATATATATATATATATATATATATATATATATATATATATATAGTAGTATAGTATTTTTGTGTATATTTAGACATTGGTACATGTGCCTCCAGTGAGGTAGGGGGCTGTTCAGCTGTTTATGCCATCCGTCTGGTGGTTGTGTTCAGCTTGGGAATATTTTTATTTTACCATGGTTAGAGGGGGTCAGGAGAGATGGTGAATTGTATGTGAACGTTTTTGTGCAGAAACTTGCCAGGGAGGATAATACCATAGGGGTGCTGCAGTGGTTAATCATGTTGGTTACTGCCAAGTCCAACATATGTATCACATCTTGTGGGGGTATCAAGTAGCTGACCTAAAGATTTAGCACTGATAAGATGGGGGAATCCCTGTGCATTTCTATTTTGGCATGGTTGGTTTTAAAATCAGTGGTTGGGTAATATAAGTCAGCCAGGATCAGGGTAAAGGGTTGAATCTTGATAGATTTGTAGATGGCCAGATATGTGGGGTGGGTATCCTGAGTCAGATATGTTTGCCTGTAGCTACCCATGATTTGCATAGGGGTCTTGTCATTGGCTGACTGCACTTGAGTATCTTGTGTGTTTCAGACTGTTTGACCAGCATGGAGGTGTGTGTCTGTCTAATATATATTTATTCTCCACCTCCTTTGGCTTTGCTGTCCACATTTTGGGGTCTGGCTGTGTGATAAGATGAATGATCAGGTAAGGATGGGTTGCTCCCCGCAGCTGTGGGCCAGATTTCTGTGAGTGCACAAATGTCACCATCTGTCAGGGTTATGAATGCTTGTAATTAATACATTTTCCTGTTTAGATTCCTAGTGTTTAGCAGCATGGCCTTTACTTTGCATTTTGTTGAGTGTTATATGTTGGTAGGATTGACCCCATGACTTCCCCTAAAAAGGCACTATGGGGGAGGCAAGGGCCTATGCCAGAGGCCTGAAGGCCAAGTGAGACAGATGCAGGCCATCTGTAGACAAAGCAGCGTGGTCTGTCAGTCATATGTTCCCAGGCTGTCAGGCAGTGGATCCCCCTGGGATGACACCAGGAAGTAAGCCAATTGTTACTAACAATCATTTTCTGTTTGTATTGAGCCATCATTCCAGGTGATGGTAGAATGCTGCTTAAGGCTAGGGACATGCCTGCATGGGACACATATTCAGCAAGTTGAATCATGTCTGTCTTCCTACAGTCCAGGGAGATACATCTGACATCATTCACACTGCCATGGGCTAGGCCAGAGTGATAACAGTATCTGTTGTGGAGTGACCTGAGTGCATATGTGATATGGTGGATTCTGGCACCTGATAGACAAGTGAACATGACTTTCTCCTTATCCAGCCTGGTAAGAGGCACATATGTGTGCCTCACAATGGAGTCTCCTATGAGTAATATGTTGGGTTTATACTAAGGCCTTTGTGGTTGTGAGACACTGGTGTGTGGACTATGCATGTTGTGTGTTGTGTAGCTTTGTGGAGTTCCCATGCGTTTTTGTCTCTGAGGTGTCCTTTGTTTGCATTTTTGTTTTGTTGTGGACCTCCACTTACTTGGGTGCATGTTGTGTAGTTGTGGGTGATGTTTACTGACTCCATACCCTGCCAGGTACCTATGTTACTGCACAATATGTTCTAGTGTGCACATTTTCCATTTGTCTGGCCAGTGGTTCCCCTTCCCCTCATGAGTGTCTCCTTGTCCTTCTGTAGTCCAGTCACAGGCTTTGCTCACAGTGTCTGCTGTTATGTATTTGTATTTCTGGTGTGAGTGGGGTAGATGCCGTAACATCACACAAAGTGTTATGGGCTTCACACCTCTGAGTGTACCTATTTAAATGGTTGTCCATCATTGCACCACTACATCTGCTGTGGTCCTCAGACAGTTTGTGTTGCTATGTTATTATGAGGCTACATGTTGGCCCTAGTTATCAACCTGTCACAGACTGACATCTGGACAGGCCCATATATGACAGTCAGACACAGGCCCATGCATGGGGACAGGGTGTTAATAATGCTCTGCCAAACATAGACAGTTGGGGGACCGGTTTGGTATTTGTTTGCTTTTTCTTATGGGTATGACATCTACTTCTCCACTGTCTGCCATTGATGTTTTGACATGCACAAATGCAATGTTAGGACAAGCATAATAGATATATGTGGCATACCTGTGGTCCGTCTGTAATAGTCTGTCATTCCCGGGGTATGAATGGTGGCCAATGACTTGTTCTCAGTGCTAACACAGTCAGGTGGCAGCCATTTATAACCTGGAAGTACACTAATTATCAGGTACCTGCTGTCCTACTAGGCACCATACCTCTCAACCTGTTAGAGCCAGAAATCTGGAAAAAGCCATAAATAATTGGGAGACAAGGGGCCAAAATAGGGACAGGTATTAAATATTGCCCTTACAAATGTAGATAGCTGCTACAATAACAGGTTTTGCATTAGCATGCATTTTTCTAAAGGATATGAAGTCTGAAACTAAGATCTGTTCATTATTTTCTGACTTTAGTCTTTCATGATTTGCCAATGACTTTCCAGTAAACCACAAATTCATGACAAACAGCAAACTTATGATGCAAAACTCTGGACATTCTGCAAAAATCTGTACAGTTGAGAGGTATGCTAGGCACTGTGTAGGTTACTCTGAGCTGTGTACTGTCCATATGAGTGGCCCCCTGTCCCTGACTTGTCCATCTTTCCTGCAGTAATAGATATTGACCTCTGGACAGTGTGTACAGGTCCTACTGTAAGTGTAGCTGACATGCAAAATAGTTGGCACAGAAAGTCTTGGAACATGGACCCTGTCAACCACAGTACTGTACCTAGGCCACTAAGCAACTACAGCCAAGTGTAAGAGCTTCCCACTTCCTGACAGTATTAACCATGCATATACATAGCTCATTGACCCCTGCATATTCTGGACATGCAACAAGTTATCAAGTTGATTGGGACAGCCCTGGGAATGTGTGTTCCACTGCCAGTACCCTACAAACATACATGTTACTGCATTTCTATGGGGACACAAGTGTGTTGTCGGGGGGGTACCTGTCAACTGTACACATTTGCACAGACTGTCAGATGTTGGCTTTACTTTTTGACTACATTTAGCATAGTGTTGTGCCTGTTTTGGAGAATACTGGCATATCACTAAAGACCGAAGGTTAAGATGTAATGGCAGACATTTGAGTTTCAGACTTCCTACCCTTCAGAGACTTCATGCAACTGCAAGACCTGCTGTGATATCACTGTGTAAGTCTGTAAGAGAATTATTTCATCATTGCCCCTATTTGTGGATCTTGCCAGACATATCTTACTGGATTTCTATGGCTGACTTGCTGGGAGGGGCTGAGGGGTGAGTATGGGACTCCAACATTGACATCCCTCCATGTGATCTATGACTCCCCCGGTTTATTTCTCCCCACATACACTTCATTGAGTTTTGTCAGCTAGAGGGACTACTGCATACTCTGCAGCAGCCGTTATTGGGCAGACATTTCCTGTTGTCCCACATAGCTGTCAGTTGTCTGCTGCTATCCCAGTAGGCCACCCCATTCCCTTGCATACATGCAGCAATACCTGAGATATGCTACCAAAATGTACTACTACATTCATTTCTTGTTAAGAAGAGTGACTTACCTTGTGCCTGTGGCAGTTATGAGGATGGTGCTTGAGGGGTGACTCTGTCAGATGCACTAAGTACATGGCCTATACATGGTAAGGTACAGGTAGTGTGATGTGTGTGGCATCCATTTTACTGATTGTGTGAGTTGGAGAGAGGTGTCAGTCCCTGGGTCCCCAGAGTATCAGTGTTTGTACTATATACTGCCTCTTTGCCAAGGCCAGGGCATACTGGGCACACCTACATCTGCCTACAGGGGCAGGCTCATGGTCTTTCCTTCTCCGAGTCCACCTGTGCCTGTGGAGGCTTTGGCAATGGTGAGGGGCTGTGTGCTCCTTCCCTGTGATGTTCCTGAGGCAGCTGTTTCCACAGGATCATATTGTGTAGCATAGCACATACTATAAACATGTACACACATGTGGCTGGAGAGTACTGCAAGGCTCCATCAGATATGTCAAGGCAGCGGAACCATGACTTGAGCATCCCAAACACATGCTTTATAATGTTCCTAGTTGGTGCTTGTGCCCCATTATGACATTCTTCAGTTGGTGTGTGTGCATGTCTGATGGGTATCATCATCCACGGTTCCAGTGTGTAGCCAGCTTCCCTCATGATATGGCTATACAGGATGTCCCCTCTGGAAAATGCCTGGTACAGCTGTGAGGCATGCCAGATGTGGGAGTCGTGATAGCTGCCAGGGCTGCCAGCACACACATTCATGACAATGCCCTGGGCATTGCACACAACCTGGCAGTTGATGGAGTGATAGCCTTTGCGGTTGACATACACTCTACCATCTTCATTGGGTAGTGCTCTGATGTGAACATGAGTGCAGTCTATGGCACCCAGTACCTCTGGGTAGTCTGCTACATGGTGGAAGAGATGCATATTGCTGGCCCTCTCCTCATGTGTGCTGGGGAAATAAATGTGCTCAAAAGCATGTGGTCATATGGCATCCAGGAACTGGAGGAGTACCCTAGATGCATATGCCTGTGAGACCCCCATGATGTCCCCAGTAGGTCTTTGGAAAGTACCTGTAGCTAGTATTTTTAAGGCTACACATACTTTGGTTTCAACTGGGATGGGTTCTCCTCTGTTGGCTCTGGGTCTGAGGTGATGCCAGCAGAGCTTGGTGAGTTGCTGAAGTATGTCCCTGTCCACCCTGTAGCTCTCTAGTATCTCCAGATCATGTAGCCCCTGGAAGGTTACCCTTGGTCTGAACACTCTTCTCCTCCTTGGTCTGGGCTGGTTGTCAGCATTATCCTCATCACCACCCTCAGTCTGTAGCACATACAGATGTAGCAAAGCAGCAGCAGCCCCTATCATTTTGTCAGTTAAAATTCTCAAGTGTGTACACCACTCGTGCAGAGTTTGTGGGAAAAAACAGACTGAAAAGTGTTTGCATATTTTACACTGGTGTGCTGCAGATGCTGCCTGAGTGATTGACTAATTATGATACATTTCACCTGCCAGCTGCATTACTGAGGGGTTTGAATGGGCCACTGTGAGTGGCAGAGTCTGTATTAGTAATTTGTAGTTCATTTCCTTTATTCTGCTTTTTTCCCTTTATTTCTGCTCTGTTTAAGCTCTGGGGGCATGCTGCGCAAACCAGCGGAGTTAGTGTAAATATTGGTGAGCAGAAAAGGCCCTCCCCTAGACACAAACATGGTTATCATTTCTTGAACCAGCTAAGCACAGCTAAGCAGCCTCAGACACACAATCCTTGCTTAGCTGTGCTTAGCTGAGTGCAAATAGGAGCCACAGAGCTCCAATGTGCTTACACCAAACATGACACACTCCCTTCTCATGTCAGCTGGTTCTTTTGCTTACACCACTGCATTATAGCTGCTACATGTTTAGTTACCTGCGGACACAGTCTCCCATTTTGCTATTCAATAAATTTAGCTCATTTACATACCCCACTGCCTTAATCACTAGTTACACCAGTACACTGTAGCCTATCTCCTTAGCAGCCGCTGTTACCTGTTATTGTTATGGGTCTGCACGCTGTCCATTATAAAGACAAAATTCATGTCTCACATTTAATTGATATTTTACACTTTTTTTTATTTTCTGTACGATCGCTTTTGCACACCGCTGCACTCAGCTTAAACGGCCAAAATCGTCAAAAACAAAATTTTTATTTTTGCAATTTTAAAACACTTTTGCATGCCAATGGCCATATTTTTGATCACTGGCATGCCTAATACACATAATACATGCTTTATTTTGAGCTGTCATGTCCTCGTTTTGATTTTTACAGAAATGTACAGGGTTAGTAACTGAGTACATTTCTACTGCAGACACGGTTCCAACACAGATGCATGTCTGCTTGGTTAATCGCTAATTCACCTCATTTGCATTGTTTTCACCAACAAATGAGGTGATTTGCATTATTCCATGGTATCCATGTTGGAATAGTGCTGGGAGGCTCATGCATGCCCCCCAGCCTTGTTTACTGGATTGCACAGTCTCCGAACTCCGTAATCGAGCCGTACCACTATTCTTACATGGAGATCAGCTCCATGTAAGCTTTATTGAATCCTGGCTTGTAATTTTTCTCTAGCTTTCTAGATTCAGTTTTACTTAGCAGTCTCTGATTACACTATGATGTTACGGTGGAAGGGGAACTTGGCTAAAGGAATGATGTTAATGCTTTTATTGCTCTTAACAGAACCACCCCCTGTAAGTACTCTCTTGCTCCAAACAACCTGATTTTATATATATATATATATATATATATATATATATATATATATAAAAGGAATGTTTTTGATGCTTTTCATTATACTTAACTAGGATCACTTGTTTGTATGTTTCAATAAAGGATATTCCATTTTTAACTCAACTGTGGACTACCTACTATTTTCTATTTAATTATTTCATAGCACGTATTTTATAGTTATATTTTACAGTTTGATTTTTATTAAGTGAACTAAGTATATAACATAATTTAAGAAATAAACATCATACCCTTCACAACGAGAAGTTTCTTCTTGGTTTGAGAATCAAAACGCCATAGGGGTCATGGTAGTGAGAGCAAGAAAAGCAGTCAAATGTACTATGGGTTACAAAACCATAAAGGGTATGTCCAATTCTGACTGGGCAGACAAAGTATCAGGGCTAGGCCTTTTTGAATTTTTATTTGGTATGTGTGGGGCATCAGGAGTGAAAGTATCTGCCATTTTAGTTTGTACGAGGAGCTTAAGGCACTGGGTCTCCAAATAAGCATTAAGATAGGAAAGACATGCATATACATAAGAATTTTAGTACAAACATTGCAGTTTTTGTAGTCGTTTTCCTCATCTACACAAAAGAGACACTGGGAATGGAGATCCTTATAAAGAATCTGCCTACCGCAATTGCACTTTCCCCTCTTAATTGACATCTAACAGTATTAGGTTAGGTTTTCACACTCATACATTTACTTACACCCATTGGCTTATGTTAAATGTTGCAGGAACCAAAGTAAATGTTCACAAACTTCTTTATTCCACAAATACACAAGCCAGAACGGCCCAAAATGACCAAACAGAAAATAAAATAAGTTGAGCTCGCTTTCTCTTTGTTTAATACAAAGCTTCCTCAGAACAAACATGCTAAAAACCTTACCCTACTTTTATATGAAATATTAATTGATTCCAGTCATTGTAGTGTTTCAATCATTACTAAAACTAGTCCAAGTATTAAAGCCACATTACACATACAATTATTAAATTTTACAAATGCATTAAAAATATTACTAAAATATGTGACGTATTTTGCAACTTTCCAGTGTGCAAAATTGTTTAAAACTGTACAAATTGCCTCTGTATTTAAATGTATGCTGTTAGAACATTCTACAGTTTTGGTATTAGTGTTATATACTTAACCAAGCACTAAATTTTTGTTAAAAAACTTTAAAAAGTATTATGACTAATGCAATAGGTATGAAAACCTTAATATATATATATTAAAAAATATATAATCAACAAATGTATTTGTATGTACTGAAAAATCACTTTATATACAGATGTATAATGAAACCTAAGTCTGGCTAAAAACAGCCCTGATAATATAAAATGTCAAGCACTAACTTCAAAGAAATATTGCCGCATCTTATCTGCTTTCTAAAACATTCTTTTCCTTACATAATCTATAATTTTGCCAGTCTTAATTTCAAAACACTATGAATACTAATGTTGTCATTAAGGCCTGGTTGTCTACTGGCGTCCATTCTTAGTTGCCAAAATAACTCCCTAAACTCCACTCTGGATTCCCAGTTGCCCCCTCTTGGATCTATCATAACTTGCTCTATGACTGCAAATTTAATGTTCATATTCCTGCAAGCCAAAGAGTGTTTATAAAAGGCATTAGATTCTTTGCCTTTGCTAATTTCATATATGTGTTCATAGATTCTTTTCCTTAAAGTACGAGTGGATTTACCTATATCGAAACTTTTACAGCTTACACATATACCAATATATACAATGCCTTTAATACCACAATTGTAATATCTTGGTGCTGTAAGCTTAATCCCTCTCGAGGAAATAAAAATCTCTTGTTGGTGCAAAATATATTCACATTGTTATTAGAAAATATTGGCCCATTTTGAAAATGAACAGTGACATTGGGAACTATATTCCCTCTCAACCATCTTTTATTAGAAAAAGGGGGATGAACCTAAAAGATATTTTTGAGAAAAAAGAGTTTCAAATGACAGGTTATAGGAATTCAAAAAAGTGTACATACAAATGTGGGTTGTGTCGACAATGTGAATATATTTTGCACCAACAAGAGATTTTTATTCCCTCGAGAGGGATTAAGTTTACAGCACCAATATATTACAATTGTGGTACTAAAGGCATTGTATATATTGGTATATGTGTAAGCTGTAAAAGTTTCTATATAGGTAAATCCACTCGTACTTTAAGGAAAAGAATCTATGAACACATATATGAAATTAGCAAAGGCAAAGAATCTAATGCCTTTTATAAACACTCTTTGGCTTGCAGGAATATGAACATTAAATTTGCAGTCATAGAGCAAGTTATGATAGATCCAAGGGGGGCAACTGGGAATCCAGAGTGGAGTTTAGGGAGTTATTTTGGCAACTAAGAATGGATGCCAGTAGACCCCCAGGCCTTAATGACAACATTAGTATTCATAGTGTTTTGAAATTAAGACAGACAAAATTATAGATTATGTAAGGAAAAGAATGTTTTAGAAAGCAGATGAGATGCGGCAATATTTATTTGAAGTTAGTGCTTGACATTTTATATTATCAGGACTGTTTTTAGCCAGACTTGGGTTTCATTATACATCTGTATATAAAGTGATTTTTCAGTACATACAAATACATTTGTTGATTATATATTTTTTAATATATTTATTAAGGTTTTCATACCTATTGCATTAGTCATAATACTTTTTAAAGTTTTTTAATAAAAATTTAGTGCTTGGTTAAGTATATAACACTAACACCAAAACTGTAGAATGTTCTAACAGCATACATTTAAATACAGGTGCAATTTGTACAGTTTTAAACAATTATGCACACTGGAAAGTTGCAAAATACGTCACATATTTTAGTAATATTTTTAATGCATTTGTAAAATTTAATAATTGTATGTGTAATGTGGCTTTAATACTGGGACTAGTTTTAGTAATGATTGAAACACTACAATGATTGGAATCAATTAGTATTTCATATAAAAGTAGGGTAAGGTTTTTAGCATGTTTGTTCTGAGGAAGCTTTGTATTAAACAAAGAGAAAGCGAGCTCAACTTATTTTATTTTTTGTTTGGTCGTTTGGGGCCATTCTGGCTTGTGTATTTGTAGAATAAAGTAGTTTGTGAACATTTACTTCGGTTCCTGCATCTTTTTGCTGTGGTGTTGTGTTCTTCGGTTTGGGCTACTTGTATTTTGTTCTTATGTCAAATGTTGGATGTATTGCTCTACGGAAGGTTCTAGCTTTGGCACCTCTGCCAGAACTCCAGGTTATTTGGCGAGATAGCCCAGTAGTTTGGAATACTGCAACAGTGATCTAAAAGACATAATTTTGAGAAAAGTCTGAAACAAAGAGGATCCACAGGCAGACATGCTGAAATGGCAAATAAACACTCCCCTGCCAAAGGAGTAAACAGGCCATAGGATAGTAACTAATGCAAATGTCTGAGAACTAAAAGTAATAATCACGGATCGAGCTCTGGTTATAGATTAAGCACCAACTAAGAAATCTTGTTCACTGGTTAACTTAAGATTTCCTAGTAGCAAGATTTCTTGCCTCTTTTAGCACCTGCTGCATGTTTTTATGAAAAGGCTGCCTAAAAGGTATTAGAATTGACTCATGCTGGCAATCCGTTAAAGTTGTTTGAGATCGGGGTTTATCAATCTCCCCTTTTCTTGTGCAAGTAGCTCCAGTGAGGAAAGCTTATGGTAAATTCCCCTGGACAATTCTATAAGAAGGGGGAACCAATGCTTCCTGGGACAGATGGGAGTCACCACAATATTTATTTATTTTTAGAGTCTCCTTCTGAATCTTGAGAATGACCCTGGATATCAGAGGAAAAGGTAGAGATGCATACCAGAACATTACCAGATATGGGAATGAAAATGCATCTGTTTTCCAGGCCTGCATGCAAGGAGTCCTGCATAAGAACTGACTTAGTTGTCTGTTTTGAAAATAGGCAAGCAGATCTATTCGAGATGTTCTTCATAACTGGATCCATTCCTGAAGGACTCCTCATTCAAGTTTCCATTTGCAAGGGTCTGTCCTTGTGCTGATTAGCTTGTCTGCCACTACAGTTTTCTCTGACAGTATGCAAGATGCTTGGAGGGTTATACAATGCCATAAATCTAACTCCTACACCATTATAGCCACCTTGCACATGGGACAGGAACTGATGCACACCTATTTATTTACCAGTTCACTGTCGTATTGTCTGAAATCACCTGTAATAGTCTCAGGGACCACAGATCAGGAAGAAATTCTATAACATGGATTACAGCTAACATCTCTGACATTTATATGCTTTGGTCTGTCTGAACTGCCCCACTGACCTCATAATTTACCTCCATAGAACCTGCTCCCAAAAGCAAAAACTGAGACATTTTATTGCTCCATCAAAACTGGAATCCAAAAACCCCAGAGGATGAGGATGTTGGGTTCACATTTTTTTAAACATTTAAATTCTCTCATGTATAACCTGGCAAGAGGGATCATAAGAATCACAGACATCATCAACCCTAGAATCCTGAGAGATTGTCTGGCTAAAGTATCGGACTGAATGGAGATCAGGAAAGTTTTCAGATACAACTTCACTTTTTCATGTGTTAGGATTGCCTTTGACAAGACATATATAGAAGGCAGTCTAAAAGCACAATCCTGTGTGATGGAGTCAAGCAGTATTTTTGAACTTGTAACTGAAAGCCAGATTGGTAGGGAGTGAAGAAGCACATTATGTACTCCAGACATCAGGCAAATGATTCTGCAAAGATTGATCACTCATTTAAATAAAGACAAATGTGAATGCTTTGCAGTCTGCAATGGGCTACCCCTAGAGCTAAACATTTTCTAAACACCCTAGGAGCCATAGCTAACTCAAAAGGTAATGCAGAGAAATAATAATGTGACCCAGACACAGAATGGTCAGGATCTGAAAAATATTTTGAAGACTGTGGCTATGGGAATGTGATGATAAAGATCTTTTAGGTCTAACGTTATCATAAAACTTTGAAGAAGAATGACTGGTAACTGACCATGATGGGTCAACATTTTGAATTTTGGTACTTTCATAAACCAGTTGAGAAAGGAAATATCTAAAATTGGTCCCCAGGAAAGCTTCTTCTTTGAAACCAGAAACATTCTGTGGAATAAGCTGTTCTCCATTTGCTCTAAAGGCACTGGTAATATTAACTGCTAGAATAAACACTTGTTGAAGAACCTGGGGAAAAAAACTTGTTTGTTTCAGAGGGTGAGGTGGAAATCCCCTGAAAGGAAGTATGTCCATTCAGTGCCAACTGTAACCCTCATGAACTAGTATTCATACCCAACTGTTTGAAATAATATGTTTTCAAAAGGGAAAGACTGTGAGCCAGTCTACAGGACAGACTTAGAGATGTAGGGAACAGGAGGAGTGGAGGGTGGAATCCTGGCATAGTAATTTTGAAGGCCAAGTCTGTTGCTTTTTTTCTTGAAGGGTTTCTGTTTTTTTTTTTTTTTTATTTTTTTATTGTTCTCCTTCTGCCATTTCTTTTTTTTTTTTTTGTTCCCTGTTTGCCATCAGATGGCAGCGACTGATTATTTTGATTTAAAATAAAGCAGGGGGCTTGTAAGATTTATAATGTGTGGCTTGACAAATCTTAGTGACTTCCTTAATTAATTTCACTCTATGATCAAGCTGGGTGAGAACCTGAGCAGCGGCATGGCCAAATAAAACCTCCTTGTTTATAGGTTAAAATCTCAGACTTTACCTCATCAGAAAACTTTGAATATGTATCTAGATAATTCTTCTCGAAACAGTAGCAGCAGTAGTGGCCCAAAACACCTAAACACAGTATCAGCATAATCATACACATTCTTCAAAGCATGTTTAGACTCCTAAGACAGGTTAGAAATTGTACAACTCAGACAGGATGCTACCTTCAGAACAAAGTGTGGTAGTACAATCCCCCAAGCTGTTAATACATTAAAGAATAATTTGAATGAAGGAAATTCTCTCTTATGAAATCTGTCTAATACCTTACCTAACTTTCTAGTCCACAGGAGAAGGGGGTTGGTATTAATAAATTTTCGTTCCACTATCACAACTCCACAGGGGGCACCAACCAGAGATTTTTGGGTCTCCTGGGTGCACCAAATTGGGGTCACCCTGAACCAAAGATAGGAGATTCAAAGATTTAGTGGCCAGAATGGGCTAAAAGGGGCATCCAATATACGCATCACCTAGTGCAAGTGGTTGATTCCTCCCGCTCCCTAGCTAGTTTTTGAGTCCCACAGAGAAAAGTATGTTTAATTCTAGGGAAATATTTCCAGTTTACACATGCATTTCTTCTTCATCCATACTAGTGGCAATCAGACAGGAAACTATGTCCTTGGTACAGTTCATAAATGGAGAAAGGAGTCTTGCATAAGTTTATTCAATGCTCAACAGCAGTATACTATGGAGAGAAGTATCTGCAATACGTGACAAAGTCTGTAATATCTCTTTTCCCAGATGGAAGACTGATTCTGCTTTCAGTCTCGTACCTTCTCTCAAGTTACTGAACACCTTAACAACATGACTTTATATTGCATCTGTTTGGAAACAACCTCAGTTTATTTCAATAATAGGTTGGAGGAGCTTTCTGTTCTGGTATGCCAGACATTTATCTGCACTTGACTTACTCAAATAGCCCTCAAGGCTTCCCATGTTACTATAACTGGTGCACTAATGCTTAAAGCTAAACTATGGACCCAAGTGCTGGCTTACCTGTTATGAAGTTGCCTTACATGATACCTTTTAGATAAATAGTATAATAGTCTAGCATTGCATTATAGTTAGTTATAGACAGATCTGTTTCATTATTGATGTTCTTTCAACTGTTGTTTTGTTGTTTACTGATAAATTGTTTTTATGCTCTGAATACAAATTCATAAATAAATGTGCGGCCTTTTCTTTTTTGGAAATGAAGAGTGAGGTTCAGGGTTCTAGCAGACAGCATTTAACATGTTCTCCAAGAATTGGATAATGCAGAACACAAATAATCCACAATGCTGAAGCTGTGACTGGTAACAACCTGTGACCTAGAAAAATATAGGACAAAATAGTACCAAGATTAAATCCAGAGGATATCACCACAGTTGTTAGATCTAGGAAAATACTTCTAATCCTCACCTAGCAGCAGGAGTAAGATGCCTTGTAGAAGTTTTTTTTTTTTTTTAAGTTTATTCAAGCCAGTTAAGTCGGCTGATAGACAAGTGTTCTTGTGCTGATGTTATCAGTTCTGTTGCAGGAGGGTTCAAGAGCGCAGAGTTGTAGGAAAGGAGAAGGTAGGGAAATAAGTGTACCAATCCCAGGGCTTGAGTTTGCGTCCCTTATTTGAATAATCCAAAAAGCTCAATGAAGGCTTCCCAACTCAGCTTCTCGTGAATCTTCCTGCTAAGTTTACGATTCATCAGGGTGTTTCCTTAGGTAGAAAAGTCAACTATTTACTACAAACTACCAAATGAGGTATAAAATGTTTATATTTACTAAACTTCACATTATGTTATGAGGCAGGAAGACAACACAAATGGGTAACACCTTTGAAATGCTTTCACATAAGCAATATGGAAAAAAGCTATCAGTTTCATAACAATACAAAGTATGCTGTTATGAGGATAGTGTTGGCTCTTTTTACTCAGATATTACTTTCATTCATAAATGTTTTTTTTTTACATTTTAATAAAATATTTTTTTCTTTTCCAAGCCCCTGTTGTTGTTTGCTGCATGTGTGTGGGGGGAATGAATGGGGGGAAGGGTGCACCAATGTGATCCATGGGCTGCCAGTGGTAATTAACACTGAAAAGTGCTTTTTATCACTGGTGGTAATTACAGATGATTCAAAGACATGCAAATGTATCCAATAATGAAGCCTTCCTCATTGCAGCTATACATGTCTGTGAATTGCTAAACTTGACCTACTTGCAGTGTATGCAGCCTTAGCTGATCTTTCAATTCCAGTCAAAGTTCAGAAACGCTAAAAATGATAAAAATGAAAATGAAATTACAAGCAGCTATATGGTATTCAATAGGAACACTGATAAACAAGAAGGAAAGAACCATACCCAAAGTAACTCTGTTGTTATATTCATGAAAAGGTACATTACAGTACAGAAAATATAATCTGTAGATTATGTTGAGTCAATAACCATTTTACAAAAGTATATTTAAAACGTAAAAAGCCTACAACAACAAAATATTCATGCTGTGGAATCAAAGTGAAAACTAGAAGTATGTAAGTGCAGATTGTAAATCATGTGCAAACTAATTGCAGAGCTAACACAGTCAGAAATTACCAGAATGCATACCTCTCAACTTCTTAGACCAAGAAAGCTGGACAAAGCCATCAATAATGGGGGGACAAAGGCCTAAAAATAGGGACACTTTTTAAGTATTGCTTTTGCAAACTTAGAAAATTGATAGAATAACCAGTTTTGCATTAGAATGAATTTTCTGAATGAAGTGAAGTCTGAAACTCAAATGTCTGTCATTATTTTCTGACTTTAACACTCAATGATTTGCCAGTGATTTGACAGAAAACCACAATTTTATATGAAATGAACCAAAATATGGGGCAAAAATCTGGAAATTCTGCGAAAATCTGTACAATTGAGAGGTATTCGAAGAATGAGAGGCTGAAATTCAGTAGACTGGTGAACGGGTGACAAACAACGGTCTGGTTGGAGAAAAGGAAAACAGTTGCATTTAAATTAAACATTGGTGTAGAATAGAATGTAATGTCACAGTCTACATTTAAAATATTCTGTTTAAACTACTGTATTATTCTGAACACAATCTACAGCTACTAGGACAGATCTGTCTAAACAAAATGAAACTTATGTATTTACCCTAATGACAGATTCCTTCATTTCAGTCTATCTTTTATAACATATAGGTATTCAAGCCACCACTCAGATTAGATCTAGCAGAGATCATGCTCCAGCATCGAGCCCCTTTTAGAAACTGTCCCAAGTTACCTTAGATCTTGTTTGACATCTGCTTGACAGAAGCCTGAATGAAAAAGCCTTTCTTTGGATCCAGACATTGAAGATGGCAATCCTTCAGGTCCTATAAAATGGAAGGGGGGAAGAGGGAGGGTTGTCATAATGGACAGACTATAATGAAGGGATCTATCATATCATCTTCATTTTGTCTGTCTGATTCAACATATGGGTCAGAATCCCTATCTACATATCTCCTCATCTGAAATCATGATAGGAGCCCTTTCAAAATAGAGGCCTGAAATGTGGTTCTAGACCTGGAAATCTATTTATTTATTATTTATTTACATTTGTTTAGCGGGAAAGTCCAACTGGACACAAGTCCTTTTTCAGTGGAGGCCCGGGGAGAAAAGATCCACAGAAAGTTACATATAGATAACATGGTATACAGCCTAGACAGTATCATTTTACAGTGATAAAAGGTGCTAGCATGACAAATACAGTGGAAGATTTGTTAAGGTTTAAGTATATGCATATACAAAACAGAATACAAGAATACTAGGTAAAATAACACCCCAAAAACACTTTATCTGACACTAGAGTTATGATCAAAGAAGAAATGAAAAATGTGTTGGTAAGACCTGGATTTAGTTGGGGTTTTGGCAAGGACAGAGCCAGTGAGATTTTAGATTTGATTTAAGAGCAGACTTGAAAAGATGGCTAGGGGGGTAGTAATGTTAGTTGGTAGGCTGTTCCAGAGCTTGGATATGGCACAGGAGAACAGTGTTTCCCCTGCAGAATTTTTGGCTTTGGTGACTTGGAGCAGATTTTTATTGCAGGAACGTAGGGGTCTGGAGAAGTGGTGGGGCTGGAGAAGTGTGTGAAGAGCTGGGGTATTGAGAGGGTGGTTAACAAGTTTATGAGCAAAGCTGAATTGGTTTAGGTGAAGGAGTTGAGGGAGCTCAAGCCAGTCTAGGTCCCTAAGGAAGACACAGTGGTGGTTGCAGCATGTGGCGCAGGTCGCAAATTTTGCAATTTTATTGTAGCAGACCGAGTTTGTTTAGGTCAGATTGTCCAAGGGTTGTAAGCATGGGTGATGCATAGAGTAGGGTGGATATAAGCTGGGAACTGGCGATAGAAATCCTAGCTGGTTTGGTGAGGTATTGGTGGTTTCTGTATAGGGCACCCAGTTTTTGGTGAACTTTTTTTATTGTTTGAGATATGTGGGTGTCAAATTTGAGGTTGTTGTCTATCTGTACGCCAATAGTTTGGTGTGGGCAGTTGGTGATATGGAGGTATTATCCTTGGCTTGGATAGTGAAATGAGAGGTGTTTATTTTTGGTGGGTTGGAATATGAGGAGTTTGGTCTTTTTTGGGTTGAGGAGGAACTGAGCATTAGATACCCAGCTTTCAATGGAGGAAAAGGATTCTTGTGTGATCTGTTGGAGTTCTATTAGAGTTTAAGCTGAGCAGATGAGGGTGGAGTCATCTGCATACTGTATGAGGGAGGCATGTTTGGTGGCATTGCGTAGGTTGTTAATGAAAAGAGAAGGGGGCCAGGGATGGAGCCTTGGGGAACTCCGAGGGTAACAGGGAGGGGAGGGAAGGGGATATATTATTGCCCCAGACAACTGATTGCTGGCGGCCATGTAGGTAGCTATGGATCCAGTTTATGGCTGAAGTGGAGAAAGAAAGGTTTGAAAGATTAGAGAGTAGTAGGTTTTGAGAGACAATGTCAAAGGCCTTAGATAGATCGAGAAATATGGCGGAGGAGAGGAGGCCATTGTTTTTGTGCTGAAGGATAGTATTTGTGAAAAAGATCAGAGCTGTAGTCATACTGTGGTGTGGTCTGAAACCATGCTGGGTATTGGCGAGGAGGCTGTTGTTTAGGAGATATTTGGAGACCTGTGAGTTGATGCATTTTTCGAGTATCTTGGAGAGAGGGGACAGGATGGCAATGGGGCGGTAGTTTGAGAGGTCAGTGGAGGGGCCACCTTTGTGCAAGGGAATGATGTGGGATATTTTCCATAGTGTGGGTACATAGGATTCAGATATGGAGCGGTTTATTAATATGGTGATTGGATAGGCTAGGACATCAGCTGCTATTTTTAAGTATTCAGTGGGCAGGTTGTTGGCTGCAAGTCTCGTGGGTTTTAGTTTAATTAGGAGTTTTCTTATGCAGGAGGTGGGTACTGTAGAGATGATGAAGGCAGGGAGAGGTGGATTTTGTTTGGCAGTGGGGGAAGTAGATGTAGGGAAGTGTTTTTTGGTTAGGGATAGTACGTTTTTTGTGAAATGTGCATTGAAGGAGTCAGCTATGCTACTGATGGAGAGAGGGGTGGTTGGTAGGGGGGTGTTTACTTTTCCTGGAGAGAGAATAGAGTTAATAGTGGACCAGAATTGCTTGGGGTTGTTATGGGAAGAGTCTAGGGATGTCTGATAGAAAAAGGCTTTGTCTGATTTTATTTGCTTTTTGACCTTATTTCGCAGTTCAAGGAAGAGATGTCTATCTGAGGGTTTTTTGGTTTTGCGCCAGCATTCCCATGTTTTATCCCTGGCTTTCATAAGGCCCAAGGTTTTTTTTGTAGCCAGGGGGAGTTTTTTGTTCTGATTTTGTTTTTTCTTTGGTGGGCATGAGTGTTAAGGATGTTGAGGAAAGTACTATTAAAGAAATTAACTGCTTCATCTAGGTGGATGTACTTTAGAGGTGCCCAGTTCATTGTTTGAAGGGAGGAGATAAAGGAGTTGGGGTTAAAATTAGTTTTACTGCGGACAGATCTGTAGATAATGAGTTTGCTATTTTTTATGTGGTGTTGGAAAGGTAGTGGGAAAGTAGGGGAATGGTCGCTGAGGGAGTCAGGTAGACAGCATGACAGGTAAGAGTTAGGGTTTTTGTTTACTAAGATCCAGTCAAGAGTGGTGTGATTTTTAGGGTTTTTGTTTATCCTGGTGGGGGATTCTATTAGCTGTGAGAAACCATGAAGATTTAGGTGGAGTGCTGGGTGTTTGCTATTACAGGATAGCCAATCAATGTTAAAATCTCCAAGGATAACAGTTTCTTGGGATAGGGAGAGATGTGACCAAAGTAGGAGGTTTTCTAAGGGAGGAATATTTTGGCCTGGTGGGAAGTAGCACCCTATAATGTTGATTGCTTTCTTAGGGTTTATTTTGATGGAGGTGTATAGGATTTCTTCCTTGTCAAACTGGGGAGCTGATTTGGTGAAAATTTGTATATTGAGGTGGTGTTTGTACATTAGTGCCACACCACATCCTTTCCTGGATAGTCTGTCTTTGCGGGAAGATGTTATATCCAGGTGGAAGTATTTCCTCATTTTTGATGTGAGGTTTGAGCCAGGTTTCTGTTAGGAGAAGGATGTCAGAGGAGTACAGGTTTATGTGGGCTTGGAGGTCTTGGACTTTATTACAGATACTTCTAATGTTGAGAGACAGTATAAGGAGGTCATTAGGTTTTCTGTTGTTAGTGATTAGGGTGGTGGGGTATATTGGTGGGGGGGTTTGTGGGTGGGTTGGTGAGTTCAGGGCCAGGATTGGGGTGCACATCTCCACTGAGAATGAGTTTGGAGAGAGTGCTGAGTATATGTTTGATATATGTGTTGAAAAATATGTTGTTTTGTATGGATAGTTTGTGTTGATAAGGGTAGGGAGTCTGATACTTTAGAGGTTGTGCTGGGAGGAGACGTTTTGTGGTTTGGGTGGTGAAATTATGTAATGGATGTTTGAGGGGGGTTGATGTGAGTGTGGATTGAAAGTGGTTAGGGTTTATCACTGTATTACAATAGTAGGATATAATGTAGGAAAGAAAAGTGCTAGTTAAGATTAGAAATGTGTTTGGTAGTGACATGATTATGTTGGGTGGGTTGTGGTATTAGATGGTGGTTAGTGTAGGGGTGTGGAGATATTTGTGAGGTGTGGGGTGATACGTGGATTGAGTGTGGGTGTGTTTCTAAGGTTGCAGTAAATGAGGATGTAGTGGGGACAGGTGGGATATGGGGGCAGGAAGGGGAGCGCAGCGAGCATAGCGAACAGAGCGGGCTATAAACCCCAGGCTAATGATTGCAGGGTAAGTGTAACACACTCTATAATATTGATTGTGCAATGAACTAAATTAGTATTTGTGTCCTGAAATATTCTGCGCTGAACTATATTATTATTATTTGTGCCCTGAAATATTCTACACTTTAAAGCCAAACTACTGTGAGTAATTTAGCTGGGGGTTTGAAGCTGGAAATGCAGGAATAGTGATGGATGAGGGTTTGCTAAGAGAGTGTAGGGAGGGCTAAAGCGTTGGCCTGATCGAGTGTGTGCTGCTCCTATTTCTACAAGAAAAGGCTGTAACATACACAATTACTCTATAGTTTTACATGTAAAAGTAAAACTAATTGCAGCAGTCATCAGTATCTTTGGGGCTGTACAGTTTAGTTCCCGAGTTGCTTATTCCTTGGTAGACAGGAGCACACAGGATAACCAAGTACATCAAGGGTAGAAACTGTGATGAAGAGAAGGGAATAGAGTTAGGCTATTTGCATTATAAGGAAGTTAGGTAAGATAATAGTTAGTTAGATAGGTGAAGAGTGAAAAATAGAGGTACAATTTTACAGTTCTTAACATTATGCTAACTTGCAGATAATGGCTATTCAGAACCATGCCAAGAGTTTTAAGCAAAACATTAGAAATTAAACAAGGCAGCTACAGCGACTGAAAATGCATATTATAGTTTAAAATAAAACTCAAAAATGCTTGTAACCCTGCTGTACTCTATGCATTAACAGATAGCAAACACTTCTAAGGGTGTAATTGTCTATAGAGAGGCTTACTAAGCCACGTTATTGTGCTGATGCTGTTATAACATTTACCACGATTTCAGCGGTTAATAGCAGTTAAATGAGTGACTGATTAGGCTATGACACTATGATGTCAAACTAATAGAGGAGAGAAGCCAACAGTTGTTAATACATTAGCTAGGCACTCATTCTGTGTGTTAGGCAACAAACAGAGAATTAGATTCAGCTGTAAACAGTGCCAAAAGCAGGTACAAGCAGGAAACAGTATATGACAAAATTGGTGCACAGTCTAACTAGCATGAGGCACGTACTATGCAGATACAACACTACCAGAGTCTAATTCTAAACACATAGATTAAGCAGTGAGTTAAGCAGTGAAAAACAATAAAATAAAAAATAAAACGTACAGGGAGTACACACTCGATGCAGGTCGCCAATTAGAAAATGGCACCTTGTTGTAGGTACGATATGATAGCTTGGTTGGGGAGGAGCTACAGATATGACGAGTGCTCTAAACCCCAGGCTAATGACTGCAGGGTAAGTGTAACACACTCTATAATATTGATTGTGCACTGAACTAAATTAGTATTTGTGCCCTGAAATATTCTATACTTTAAAGCCAAACTACTGTGAGTAATTTAGCTGGGGGTTTGAAGCTGGAAATGCAGGAATAGTGATGGATGAGGGTTTGCTAAGAGAGTGTAGGGAGGGCTAAAGCGTTGGCCTGATTGAGTGTGTGCTGCTTCTATTTGTACAAGAAAAGGCTGTAACATACACAATTACTCTATAGTTTTACATGTAAAAGTAAAACTAATTGCAGCAGTCATCAGTATCTTTGGGGCTGTACAGTTTAGTTCCCGAGTTGCTTATTCCTTGGTAGACAGGAGCACAGAGGATAACCAAGTACATCAAGGGTAGAAAACAGTTACTCTATAGTTTTACATGTAAAAGTAAAACTAATTGCAGCAGTCATCAGTATATTTGGGGCTGTACAGTTTAGTTCCCAAGTTGCTTATTCCTTGGTGGACAGGAGCACACAGGATAACCAAATACATCAAGGGTAGAAAAGGGAGTACACACTCGATGCAGGTCACCAAAGAATGGAAGACCAGGTGGCTGCCTCACAGATGTCATTGAGGAAGTGAGCTCTTAAAAAAGCAGTGTAAGTAGCTATTGCTGTGGTGGAGTAGGCTCTGGGTTGGCCGGGTAATGCTTTATTGCAGATTTCAGAAATGAAGAAAATGCAGTTTGATAGCCATCTTGAAAGGGTGACTTTAGACACTTTCTTACCTAATTTCTTCTGTGTAAGATATGAATAGCTGTAGATCATTTCAGAAAGCAGCAGTCCTATGAAGGAATAAATGGAGCTGTCTGTTCACATCTAGGGTATGCAGAAAGTATCTCTCCCCCTCTTGTTTTAATAACTGGGAAAAATACTGGTAAATGAACTGGTTGAGACAAGTTATGTTCAAAAGCCACCCTAAAAACAAAGGAGGTATTAGTTCTTAGTATACTTACTGCTACTTTATAAATATATCATTTGGTATGGCTGTTATTCTCCTTAAGGATTTGTATCCGAAATTTCACTGTCTCCTTATTTCTTGAATTACCCCTCTACTTCATCATCGTCACTTTTCACTTTGAATTATGGCTTTCTGCTTATGATATGTATATGAGCCTTAACTGTGTAGCTTTAAAATATCCCTTCAAATCAGGCAATCCTAAACCACCTTGTTGTTTTTGGAAGGATGAACTTATCCCACTTGACCCTTTTCCTCTTCCCCTCTCAGATAAAATTATTCAACTCTTTATTAATTACTATCCACGACTTCTCTTCTGGTTGATAAAAATAAGCCTTTCCTGTATATAAACTAAAGGGACTAAAAGCATTTTTACTGCTTGTATCTTGATATCCATATCCATGAACAACAGCTTCCAGTTTCTCATTTTCTGTATTATCTTTTCTTTTCTTCCCACATATCCTCAGCTGCTATAACAGAATCATTTTTTAACCCATAATCCTAAATAGTTCATTTTATTATGTCCCCATTGTGATGTGAATATCCCATCACTGCCAACCAATATGTGATGTGGATATCCCAACACTGCCAACCAATATGTGATGTGGATATCCCACACCTCCAGGTGTGGGATATCCACATCACATATTGGTTGGCAGTGTTGGGATATCCACATCACATATTCCAATATGTGATGTCCCTCCATCTCTGGGTCAGTAATCAAGGAGCCTCAATCCTCACCACTGCCACCAGTGGGGAATGTTCACTCACATAAATATGGGTATTGCTGAGCCAATTCATGTGCAGGTGCATAGTTTACAGCTATAGCCTTTATTTTGTCTTCATTAATTTTTTTATCCCAAAAAGACTTAAAAACTGTCTTAGAATGTTCTACAACTCTGAGCTGTCCTTTTCTGGTTTTAGCGGGTACAAATTAATATTGTTTGCAAACAAAGACAACCTTTCTTGATTACCATACCAACTATATCCTTGAATTTCTAAGTCCCTCTTTTTCTTTGCCAATAGCTCTCAATACAATGCAAATAACAGAGGGTAAAGAGGACACCCTTGCCTGGTTCCTCTGTTCAGACACAACTTATTAGAGAGGGACCTTCCCACTTTAATTTTTGCCTCTGATCCTTATCAGGGAATGCAAACACTTCCATTGTCTTACTCATAAAATCCCAGGTTATTTTGTTGAATGCTTTCTCTGCATCAAGACCCACCAACAGTAGTATTTTATTACATTCTGCTTCCCTATGGATCATCACTGTTCTGTTAATGCTGTCAAATGTTTGCCTCCCCCCACAAAACTATATTGATCAATATCTATCAATTTTGGCAACACCTTTGCCATTCTTTCAGCTATTATAGACATAAACATATTATAATCATGATTTAATATAGAATCAGGCTTATATGAAGCTGGGTCTGATTGGTCTTTACCATTTTTAGGTATTACAGACAGCACAGCTTTCTTCCAGGATGTTGGTGCTTCTCCTACTTTTAAAATACTGTTCCACTGTACTGAATAAAACATTCCAGATCTTTATCACTTTCTTCCCAACTAGCTTCCAGCTTTCCACAAGAATACCATCTATTCCTGGAGACTTTCCTGAAGACTGATTATACATCATCATTTTTATCTCATCTACTCCTTTCTTAACTGTTATTTGTTGAACCTCATCTACCTCTAACCTTGGCATAGCCAAGTCTTACATAAATATTTCCACATTGCTCTGTTTTATATAAATGTTCATAATATTTTCAAAATATCTCTAATACCTCGACAGGATCTCTAGTTATTTTTCTTTTTCTAAGTTTATCAACAGCCCTTTCCACTTTCTGTTGCCTAACTTGTGTTAAACGTTTTTGTGCTCTGGAGTTGCTTTCAAAAAACAGTTACTTAACAGCAGTCTTTCTAAACTCACATATTATCCAGACGTTCCCTTATTTCCTTTAGCACTCTGCAGTTGCGCCTCCTCTTCTTCTGTGAGATTCCCCTTATTCTGCAATACTTTAACCTTTTTATGCTGCTGAATATTGGCATTAATCAAGACACACACAAAAGTAAAAGAAAACATTTAAATTCTACATATATTATAATCAGTGCATTTTTACACCCCATCCCTCACCCCAACATTATCATCAGCAACAGCAGCCCCACATTTTCTACATCGGTTTATCACCATGACTCTTAATTCAATGCCACACTCCTGCCTTTTTCAACACTAATGCCTGACTGTTGCGTATCTTTTCAAACACGATCCATCGACCTCTTTGCTGGACATCCTTGTTTCCTCTTACCTTCTTCCTGTCTGTCCCAAATCTTCTTCACCAGATTGCCTTCTGCTTTTATGCACATGTCCAAACCACCTTAATCTGCAATTGGAGCTACTTTGGCTTCTGATCTTATGTCCTCATTTCTTCATCTGTCCCTCAGTGTGCATCCTACCACCCAGCTCAGGCACTTTGTTTCCATCACCTTTAGCTTCCTCATCTGCTATGCCTTTACTGCCCAGATTTCTGTACCATACAGTAGTACCAGTTGCACCACTGCCTTGTAAACCTTAATTTTCAGCTTCTTTGGCATTCTTCTGTCATAGACTACACCTGAGACTCTATGCCATTTGTCTGCAGCCCCTCTTATTCTAGTTTTGATTTCCTCATTCAGACTTCCCTTCTCCTCAACCATCCCTACTAGATATTTGAAGCTGTGAAGAAAATGTAAACACTGTTATCTGTGTTAGCATGTCTGGCAGAAGATTTGTGTATATTCTCAGATTAATTTGTATTGTATGCCAGCATGTCTAATTGTAAAAATGTAAATACATTTTTAAAATGTTGAGTATTTCCCTGTTTATACAAAATGTTTAAAGAATCTGTAAGTTTTTTTATACATTTCTAATTGCACATTTGTGAGGGAGATTCCAAAGTACAAACCATCTGTGGAGAATCAGCTGATCAGTAGGTGATGCCATTAGAATGTTCCTGGTTACTATGTGATTATTTGAACAGATGATTGACAGGAAAAAGAACCTTTTCAAACAGCTGATTGTTATTTTTAAAATAAGTCAGTTAAGACTGTTAACCTGGACTATAAAATAGACTGCTGAAGTCAGTTGAAGGGCAGTTAGTTAAGAGTTGCAGTCAGTTACAGTGTTGTTCAGTGGATACCTGAAAAAATGGACTCACCAAAAACCGTAAGCCTGCCTTTGCCTTGCTGTTATGTTTTAGATTAGATTAGAGACAGTATTATCTAGTTAGATTAGAAAAGTTTGGTTATTTAGATAGAGTTTTTCTAAAATGATGGACTTCTATCCTACAGTTTAATTTTATATTTCTGGTGATTGAATTCTGGTGTTTATTGAAACTTATTGATTTACATTCTTGTAATCATTTTACTTATTAACTTTTTTCATTACTTTACATTATGCCTAGACAATCAGTGTGTTCTTTAGAGATTAGAAAGTAACTGTTTGATACTCCACAGGTCACCTCAAATGCCTAGCTGCTTCTGGTCATAGCTATCATTTATTTTGATATTTCATTTTTAATAATTGATCACACTTTTAAGGGCATGTAGACTCATCTGACTCTGTTGGGAATATTTACCATTTGTATTGGGGAGGTGACGCAGCTGGAAATCTGTGTACGGCTTCCCATAAGTGTTAGAGTGTCTGAGATTTAAATTTATTTTGAGTATGAGTGAGTCAGAAGTCTTAAACTGGAACACATTGCTGTGAAGTGTACAATAAGGGATTACATTTGGGATGGACAGAGGTATATAATCCAGTCCCAGGAAATAGTGTGTGCTCCTGTTGTGCTCTTAAGGGAAATTGTGGAATTTTATTATTGTGTCCTCTGTGCTCTGGCTTTTTCCGTGATGCTCCCACTCTGGAGTCAGTGGTGAGGATTGAGTCTCCATAATTACTGACTCCAGTTTTAAGTGGGGATGTCACAGTATTGGTGGCAATCTGGTGGGATGTCACAGAAACTATTAACCTGTTCCACTATCTTCCCTGCTATCTTAATTGTCATCGTCTTCTGATTTACCAAATTTGCTGCCATTACCATTCTCTTATCTGTGTTTGGTTTCATCCCATGTGCCTTCAGTTTTGCATTCCATTCCCCTATCTTTTGCTGAAGTTCTTGCTCAGAGTCTGCCTGTAATGCCACATCATCTGCATACAGCAACTTTGTTGATCTGTCCCCTCCGACCTGTTTGTTAATGTAGTCTGACACCAGTATGAACAGCAGTGAGTTCAGAGCTGAACTCTGGTGCACACTCACTCCCACTGTGAACCTCTCTGTTCATACTTGAGTTACTGGGTCCTTGTACATAGCCTGTACTAATTGTACCAATGTTTCTGGGACTTCAAACCACCATAGTGCTGCCCAAATCCACTTTTTTGGGACCTTCTCATATGCTTTCTCCAAGTTTAGGAATGACAAGTTGGACTCTTTCCTTATCTGTAGCTTCTTCACGTCTATCTGTCTGACTGCAAACAATGGGTCAGTTGTGCTACATCCTGATCTTAATCTGAACTGCTCATCTCCCATCTTACATTCTACTACTCTGCATATCCATTTCTCAGTCACCCTCTCCAGACCTTTCATGTAATGTGACAGGAGTTTGATGCCTCTGTACTGCCCACAGTTGTGGATATCCCATTTGTTTTTGTACACTGGCATGAGTATGCTTATTATCCAGGCATCTGGGATACATCTTTCTCTCCACAGTGCTATAAGTACCCTCAGGAGCCATTTTTCTCCTATCTCACACATCATCTTTATCATATCTGCTGTGACCTCATCTGAACATGCTGCTTTCACTGACTTCATTTTCCTTAGTGCTATTCTTACTTCTTCTAGGGTGGGCTCCTCCTCTTTTCACATTGCATGCTGTTCATGGGGCAGTACAGCTTCTGTGGGGTTTTTGTCATTCAGAAGCTGCTGGAAATATTCCTTCCATCTGCCTTTGATGTCTTGTGGACTGGTGAGCAGGTTGTTGCTGGCATCCCTTATGAAGGGTGTCTGACTATCTTCATTAGCTTTCTGTCTTTGTCTTGCAACCTGATATAGTTTCTTTGTGCCACCTACTGAGTCACTTTCCAGAAGCTGGTAGAGTGCTTCTGATATCCTGTTATTTGCTATTGCAACTCCTTTCTTAGCTTCTTTGCTAGCCAGCCAGTATTCCTTCCTAGCCTAGTCCGTCTATTCTATCTCCCACTTTTTCCTGCACTCTTTCTTTCTTTTGATGACTTCCTGGACTTCTGCATTCCACCTCCAGCTTTCCTTATGTACCTTATTTCCATACCTGGCAAGGCCACATATATGTTCTGTAATCCTTATACATGCTGTTTGGAGGTGCTGCCGTTCTTCTTCAACTCCACCTATTTCCTCTTCTTCTTGGGGGTGCTAGAACCCTGAGTAACTCCTTGAACTGTTGTACTTTCTCTCCAGTCAACTTTCAGGTCTTCAGCCTGGCGTCTGTTGACATTAGAGCCTTCTCTGACCACTGGTTGATGCAGATTGTGGTAACCAATGGTTTATGCTGTGGGCCTACTGTTTCTCTGGGACGACTTTGCAATCATTGATTCTACCCCAATGCCCTTTCCTTACCAGGAGTAAATCTACCTGAGTTGCATGTTGGCTACAGCCGTATGTGATCTTGTGACTGCCTCTCTTTCTGAACCATGTGTTGGCTACTATCAAGCCATTTGCCAGACAGAAGTCTAGAATGGCCTCTCCTTCTTTATTCCTGTTGCCCACTCATGTAAACTCAGAGAGTCCTCATATCCTGTTCTGTCTCTCCCAATATGTGCATTCACCCATTATCAACACCAATTCATGTTGTCTTACTTTATCTAGTAGGTCTTGTAATTGCTGTCTGAATGCACTCTCTCACAACCCTGCTGTGGTGCATAGGCTGCGATTATGCATACTATCTTATCATTACACTGGAGTCTGATTGCCATGAGTCCATCACTAATCATGATGACATCTCTCACTGCCTTCTGAAGACTTTCTCTCACCACAATTCCCACACCATTTCTAGCCAGTCGCACCTCCTGAGTAATAGACTTTCCTCTGGATTCATGAAGCTCCGTGCAAGAATAAGACTATTATTGGGAGTGGTTTGTGTCTGTTTAGAACAGCAGCATGCCTTGCATATGCATGAAGGCACTCTGCAAGTTAATCTACATGGACACAAACTGTAAACAAGTGCACTGGGCATGTCCGAGTAGTGCACAGACACTAAACATGCCCCCTGCACTCAGAATGTGCTGTACGAAACTTTCTAAGCTAACTGGCATAATATTAGAGTTTTGCGATAATATTATGCCAGTATTTCAGTGTCCATGGACACTGAAATAAAAACGGCAATAAGAAAGCAATGCAGGTGGTATGTTACAGGTTCTGTGACACACACCCTGCATTGCCAAAGTGCCGTACTACACTTTTGCAACCTGTTAAAGCAGGACATGTGTGCAAATGCACACATAACGGGTGATAAATCCAGCAAAAGTGAAAAAAGCACAAGCACAGCCCCACAAACATAGAAAGTTGATAGAGAACAGGTCATGCAGCAGCATGAATCACGTAAGGGAAGAAGTCTGAAAGCAAATGTATGGGAACATTCCCTCACAGCAGTTCATGTTAATAAAGGCACAAATGATGGGGGAATAAAACTACATTAGGGACATGCCTGAAAAACTGCCCTCACACATGTAGAAAGTTGATAGATAAATGGATATGTATTAGCAGGAGTCCCTGAAGGATCGAAGCCTGAAAGCCAAATCAATGCCAGTATTTCATGATTGCAGTCCATAGTAGTTGTCAGAACACCTCAATACATACCCATATAACCTAATAATAGCATAATAATATATAACTTTTTTTCCAGTAGTCTAAGGATTGTTTAAGTGTAGCTACGTGGGTGTGCACACTATGGCCATCCACTTAGCATAGCTTAAACATCCCATAGGAGCTAAATGCAAATAGACAAGTGAAATTTCAAAACTGAGGTAGTGTAATGGTTAGAGTGCAGCTTTACATGCAGGTGTCCATGGTTCAAGTCCCAAAACAGGCAAGTTATCTTCCTATGTGAAAGTAGTGTTAAAATTATTTAAGTAAACTTAAATTATGTAGCAACTTCTTTTTGTCAACCAGGGTAGTGTAGCAGTTCCAAAAATGAGATGTCAATGTAGAAAAGATGTGAAACCCCCATATAAATACAAGTGCCCCATACAGTGTAGTCACACAAGAATATAATTTAATGAAAGCACATAGGGAGATTCATTGTAGGTAAACGTACAATTATAATGTGTATATAAATATTATTTTATAATAAAAATGTATAAGTATAATATGCTTAAATGTGCCTTAATCACTCTGTATCCATCAGACCTTGTTCTGCCCAGCAACAAAATAGTCAGCCCTACCAAGTCTCAAACCTGAGATCCTGTCCTCTACAATCACAGCAAAATATCACTACACCATCTGAGCTGTGAAAAATTATAATGCTTTAACAAACATATCATGCATTCAGGTAATTTAACATTAATGAAAAAAAAAAAAAACAACAGCCCCAAGTGTCAAACCCATGATCCTGAGAACTATAGTCAGAGGAATGTACCACTACACCATCTGAGCTATAAGAAATAATGTTGTTTTTTTCAAACATATCATGCAACAGAGGCATACAAGATTAGAGAGAAGACTCTGTGGAGCCAGTCATGTGTTGTATATAGACATACACACACACACACACACACACACACACACACACACACATATATATATATATATATATATATATATATATATATATGTATGTATATATATATATATATATATATATACATACATATATTTGATGAAACATATATATGAAAATGTAGAGCATAATATAGATATACATATATAAAAATATAAAGGAAGGAAAAAAAATATATATATATATATATATATATATATATATATATATATATATATATATATATACATGTATGTATATAACATGCAGTACAATTATACCTCATAACCATCCATCTCAACCTGTTGGTGCAAGAAACCTGTACAAAGGCTGTAAAGGGGGGGAATGGGCCACATATAGGGACATATTTCAAATATTGCTGTTACAATTGAAGACATTTGCTACTGCAACAGGGTGCATTTCAGCAGACAATTACTGAAGGATATGAGGATGGAAACTGAAATGTTATGTCATTATTTATTGACATAAATACTTGGATCATCACTGTGATTTACCAGACAATACAAATAAATTGTGGAACTAAACAAAAGTATGGGCCAAACATCCGGACATTCTGTGAAAATCCTGGCAGTGGAGAGGTATGCTTAGAACCCCTTAGTGCAATGAATCTGGACCAGGCCTGACAAAGTGGGGGAACAAAGGCATGAAAATAGGGACATATCCAAAATACATCAGTAGATAAGCTGAGAAAGTTGATGTAGTAACAATGTCCTAACATATATCAACTGAAAAAATCACGATTCCAGGACTCAATTGCTTCCTTTTAGTTAGTGACCTCAATCACCACATCATCCCACTGATGTGTCAGGAACACACAACAGTTATGGGGACCAGACTAAAGATATTGTCCAGATGCCTGGACATCCTACAAATATGTAGACATAACACAACAGTAGGGAAACTACACTGAGCTACCAAGCAATGTCCAAACTACAATCAGACTGACATAACACTACCCAAGTCCAGCTCTGGGGCTGTACACATGCATTAGCAAATATAACAGGCACTACAGGGATGTAACACTAGTGAAAAAGAGACACAGGTGTGAAAGTGCATACTCCCAAAAAATTGCACCACAGCGACAGCAACATACCAGTAAGCAAACTGAACACTACAGTATAATAACTGTGTGAGCAACAAAATCTTGTTTTCCACTCACACATTACCCCTACATATACTGTCCCCAAGTCACAGTGTTGTGGGAATCCTTAGGTGTTATGGGACATGTCACGGTCTGCATGTACAAACATATACAGGCAATAGGAAACCAGAAACTGGAGCAGCATGCACAGTCAGATAGAAAGGACCCACAACACTTGCATGTGCCCCCTCCCTACACAGACCAAATAACATGTACACACTACACTGCTACACAATCCTGGCAGTCTTTTAACAATGGGCAGACATACACAGACCTCTCAAATGTACAGTTTCCCACAGAATGTACAGGCACAGGACTCATATCTATGGCTGCTTGCTTGTTACATGTCTGGGGGGTGTATGACATCACTAGGATGGCGGCAGGAATGAATGCAATAAATAATGATACTATATACCTCTGAATCTCTTAGTACATGACATCTGGACAAAGCCTGATATAACTGGGGGAAAGAGGCCCAAACACAGGGATATATTTGACATATTGCTGTGATAAATGTAAACAGTTGCTGGTGTTACTGGCTTTGTTGTAACATATCTTTTCTGAGGGATATGAAGTCAGTAACACCAATGGATGTTAGCATTTACTGACTGCATTCCCCAGAGTATCCTACTGATTAGCCAAGGACAACAACTGTCTGGGGAACAGACCAAACATATGAGCCATGCATCTGGACAGGGTCTAGGCCTCTGGACAGTGTAGAGGTATGACCGCAGTGATGTAACAGAATGGAAATCCCCTGACAGCTGTCAAACATGTCACCCAGCACCTTATGAAGTTCAGTAAGACCAACATGACACCCCCCCACATCACCTTTGGGCAATTACCTATGTATATTCAAATATAGCATGCACTACAGGGATGGAACTGTAGTGAAAAGCAGAGAGTGGTGCAAAAATGTCTAGCCAAAAACATTTGCACAACAGTCACAGCAACATACCAGTACCCAAAATGAACTCTAGAGCAGAACAACTGTCTTAACAAACATATCTTGATTGCCAGTGACACACTACACCAACATATACTGGCCCAATTCACAGTGTACCAGGAATCCTGAGATGTTACAGGACATTTCACAGTCAGTCTCTACAAGCATACAGACATGATAGACCACCAGCAGCTGTAGCAGCATGCGGAGTCAGATAGGTAAAGGATGTATGGCACTCACATCTTCTACTCTCCCTACCCAGCCCAGCAAAGATATACACGCAACACTGCTACACAATCTTGGCAGTCTGTTCACAATGGCCAGACAGACATAACTGTCATATGTACAGATTTTCACAGATTTACCAGAGTTTGGAACCATAATCCTGGCCACCGCTGTATACCATGGCCAGGAGTCTGCCAGGTCATTGGCATGCTAACTGGAGTGCAGTTGGTAATTAATGATATACCATACCTCTGCACCTCATAGTGCAGGACATCTGGACAATGCATGATGTGTACTTGTGGGACAGATGGCTGGAAAGAGGGACATATCACACATAATGGTGTTACAAACTGAAACAGTAGCTGGTGTTACACACGTTGTTGTAACATAACTTCCCTGAAGGATGATGTCTGGAACACCAATGGATGTCAACAGTTACTGACTACAATCTTCTCATTATCCTACCAACCCCACAAAAACAGACGTCGTTCGAGGAACAGGCCAGACATAACAGGCAAACATCTGGCCAGTCTGTGGACAACAAGACAGATGAGAGGTTTGTCAGAGGCATATCACTGTCAGATGTCAAGTCACCCAGTAAATACATGTCCAGACTAACTCTGTCAATCTAGCAACCCTCCATGTATATAACAGCATTCATGACATACAATCTGTACCCAGTTCTGGAGCTTTGTCCCCCATGTTGTTGGCCTGTCTCCACATGTTCTATCTGGTGAGGTATTTCCACCTACTGTCTGTGAAGTTGTAGCCCCCACACCTCCATAATGTCCCCCCAATCAGGCAAGGAAAATGGACAAGGCCCAAATGAACGGCGTCCCATATGTTGGAACTAGCAGCAGTGTCCAGGCCCATACCACAATACTATGTGGGCACCTACATAGCTTTATGGCCTCAGCAATACCGACAGGACATCAACCCCTCAAGGTAGGCTGAATGCCTGTGGTGGACAGCAGCAATACATAAATACCATCATAGGTGGAAATAATAGCAGGACAGGCCAAGAAGGAACAGATGCCTCATTGGAAGCCATGTAACCTTGTTCTGCACAAGCAAATAAGGTTACAGGTGATGTACCCTATGGCTGTCTTTGAGTGCAAACTGGAGACATCCACCAAGGCCAATCATTAGGCCTTCCAGACGTGTGTCTGCAATTCCAGAGGCAACACACATATCTGATTTGTAGCGGTGGTCAATAACACCACATACACATATGCCATGGATATAGGCAACCGGCTGCAGACAGATGAAGTGTAAACATCACCCCCCATCCCCCCATAGGTACACATGTGCATGTACAGCACTTGCCCCCCTCCCCTCATGATCAGGAAGCAGGTCTGTAATGCCCTCTCAAAGGCAACACATATAGGTCTCCATAGGCCTGATACCATTCCTGGCTGCATCCAACATGAACACAGGCATGGGATCTCAGACCCATTCTGCAGTGTAGTCAACCACAGCTTGAGCACTGGTGTCATCCCATCTGCACAGAGGAATGAAAGAAAGTTGATATAAAACAGGTTATGCATAAGCATAAATTTTTCAGAAGGATACAAGTCTGAAATTGAAATGTATGCCATAATATCATGACAGCAGTCCTCAATGACATGGCTGAAAACTGTAATATTCTCCATCTAATATAGTAATATAAAATTAATATCCAATAGGTGATAAAAATATCAGCTGAAATCCCCAAATCAAGATAGTGTAGTGGTCAGAGTCCTACCTTGGCATGCAGGTGTACACGGTTTGAGTAATACAACAGGCAATCCAAATTTAGCAGTGTTAAAAGTGCTAGTTCATATTAAAATATGTGGTAAGTTATATTTGTCACCCAGAGTAGTGTAGCTGGTGTAAAATGGATGTGTGTGTCCATATAACATGTGAAAACACCCATGTATACACGTGTCCCTTACAGTATAGTTACAACCCTTGATGCTGTAATGAAAGCACATACAGCCATGTCATGTAAGGGAAAATCATATACACTTACTAAATGAAGTCATTAGTGTGGTATATTATGAGAATGAACTGTGAGCAATGGTTAGCAATGATCAGCTATGCTTAGCAGGTTTAACAACACATTTCTGTTGTCCTCACCCCTCTCTCTGGAGTTTCAGTGTCCAAATTCAACTCCAAAGTCTGTACAAATGCACAGCTGTTACTGTATAAGAAATGGACAGCTATGGACCTTCTGTACACCTGTCCTGCACATCCATAGCTATTTTCCATATTGTTCTTCCCTCTGCATGCCCCTTTTCCACAACTTTCCTATCACCCCTTTCTCTTTTCTTTTAAAGAATTAGTGCGGGTGTAAGTGTGAGTAAGCAGGAGTAAGAGCAACAAAATTACCAGACCTGCCAGGTCTTGATCGCAGAACCCTGTACACCATAGTCAGAGCAATGTACCACTACACCATTTGGGCTATAGGGATTGCTGACACTTTTTCCAACATACGCTCATTCAACAGTAGGGAAAAGATTCCATAGAATCAGTCAGGCCTTGTATTCATACACATACACATGCATATATGTATGGAGATGCATATATAAGGACAAATATATACATAATATATATATATATATATATATATATATATATATATATATATATATATATATATATATATAACTCTAAATATATATATAAAAAATCTCTCTCTCTCTCTCTCTCTGTATATATATATATATATATATATATATATATATATATATATATGTGTGTATATATATATATATATATATATATACTCGTTACATGTAGTGGAGTCATACCTCAGAAACATACCTACCAACCCCTTACTGCAAGAAATCTTGCCCAAGACTGTCCAAATGGGGGGGACAATGGGAAAAAACTAGGGACATATTTCAAATATCACTCTTATAAATGTAGAATGTTGCCAGAGTGACAGGGTTTGTTTCAGCATACGTGTTCTGAAGGATGTGAGTTTTGAAACTGAAATGTATGTCATTATTTGCTGTCAGAAATCCTTAGATCCTCACAGTGATTTAACAGGGATATGAAAACAATGCATCTGTGGAACAGACCAGACAAATGAGCAATAAACCTGGACATACTGCAACAATCCAGACAGTCCCTAGGTAGGCTCAGAACCCTTTAGTGCAATGAACCTGGGCCAGGCCTGACAAAGTGGGGGGAGAAAGCCATGGAAATAGGGACATATCTGAAATACTGGAGTAGATAAGCAGACACCTGACACAGTTGCTGCAGTAACACCCTCACATCTGTCCTAACATATATTGACTGAAATAGCAGAAGTCCAACACTCAATTACTTCCCACTAGTTAGTGACTGAAATCCTCACATCAGCCCACTGATGTGTCAGAATTACACAACATGTATGGGGGCCAGGCAACAGTATGTCCTACAAATATCTGGACATAACATCACATTAAGCAAACTACACTCAGCTGCTAAGCATGTCACCAAGCACTGTCCAAACTACAGTCAGACTGATACAACACTAACCTAAATCTCCTAAGGGAAATTACACAAGTATTGGCAAATATGTCAGGCACTACAGGGATGTCACAGCAAAGAAAAAAAGACACCAGTGTGAAAGTGCATACCCACAACCATTTCAACCATAGTCACAGTAACATACCAGTAAGCCAAAGGAATGGTACAGTATAAGGACTGTGTAAACAAAAGCATCTCAACATGTTTGCCACTCACACACTACCCCCACATACACTGGCCCAATTCCCAGTGTACTATGATGTCTGACTATGGTATGGGACATGTCTCGGTCTGCCCCTACAAACATACAGATGATAGACCACCAGAAATGGGAGCAGCATGCACAGGCAGATAGAAAAGGAGCCATAACACATACATTCATGTCACTCCCTACGCAGGCCAAACAACATTGACACAATACACTGCTACACAATCCTGAAAGTCTGTCAACAATTGCCAGAAATACACAGATCTCTCATCTGTACAGAGTCCCACAGAATGTCCATGCTTTCCCCTCATATATAAGGCCTCTTCCGCATAACATGTCTGGCAGTCTGATACATCACTGGGATAATGTCAGGAATGTAGGCACTAAATAATCATATACCATACCTATCAACCTCTTACTGCATGACATCTGGACAAAGCCTGCCATAATTTTGTGACAGAGGCCCAAAAACAAGGGCATATTTGAAATATTGCTGTTATAAACTGAGAATGTTGCTGTTGTAACAGAGTTAGTTGTAACATAGCTTTTCTGAGGGATATGAGGTCAGAAACATACATGGATGTCAGTTACTGACTGAAATCACCAGAGTATGCTACTGATTTTCCAAAGACAAAAAAAGTCTAAGGAACACACCAAACATAAGAGTCCAAATTCTGACCATTCTGCGGATAGACCTACAGGTGAGAGTTATGTCAAACACATAACACTGTCAGAGTTAATATCACCAAGGAACTCCATGTCCACACAAACCCTGTTAGACTAGCATTAATCCAAATGTAGAACAGCAATACTTACATTCTGCCCTTATGTCTGGAACATTCCCCCCCATTCTGTTGGCCTGTCTCCACAGTTTTGGTTGTAAGAGGTATTTACAAATACCCTTTATGATACTGTTGTTCACACACCCCCATAAAGATCTCCTCACTGGCAAGGAAAAAGACCAGTGCTCACATGACATACTCAATGCTAGGCATGTGTTGCCATGCCATTGGCTATATGAATAACAACGCAGCTGTCCTGCATGCAATTATCAAGTGGAGGACACTGACTGGTGCACAGGCCATTAGCTGCTCATGAGCTTTACCTACAAAGGCAAGTTGCTGCCTATGCAAAAGAGATGTACACCCTACATCCTTGAGAGAGAGAGAAACAGTGAAAAGAAAAAGAAAAAACAAGCAGGACATAACCAACTACACTTGAATAAAACAAACAGGTATGTCAAACAAGTAAGCATGTAATGGACTGCAGTAGGGGGTATGTAAGAATGGGAAATAGGAACTGTAACATATATGTCTCAACAAGACTTATATGCTGATCAGAACCAATGGCCATAGCATCTGGGTCTGTCTGCAGTGACATACATCATAGGTCAGGCCCTTGAGCCACTCCAGGAAAGGATGGCTCACATATGACTACTACTGCAGTGTGTGTTGAACAATACTGACTGTGACAATGCTAGGCCCACTACTGGGATGTCATACATATCCATATCTTACTTGTGAATACAACTATGATATACTTGGTTGTCTCAGAAATGTGAGAGACCTATACGTGGTATTTGCATAGTGAAGTACTGTTGCACACTTGTGTGTTGAACTGCATGTGATATACTGAGCTCATACCATTAAACTGTCCAGTGTTATGCACACTGACCATATGTGTGCCTCATATTTGTAGTCATTTACTCATACAGTTGTGTTATGTCTGGCAAATCATTGGCAAATCTGTGAAGACTGACATTACAACATATCCTCCTTTTTCTTCTTCTTCTGGCTGTCCCCATTAGGGGTCACCACAGTGGATCATCTGTTGACATCTCTGCCTGTCCACTGCATCCTGCTCTGTCACACCAACCACCTGCATGTCCTCTCTCACTACATCCAGGAACCTTATCTGAGGCCTTCTACTTTTCCTCTTACCTGGTGACTTCATCATTACCATCCTTTTCCCAATATATTCAGCATTCCTCTGCAGCACATGTCCAAACTGATGTAATCTTGCCTCTCTGGCTTTGTCTCAAAACTGTCCAACATGGGCTGACCCTGTCATATACACATTGCTAATCCAGTCCACCCTCATCACAACCAGTGCAAATCATAACACCTGTAACTCTGCCATGTCTAACTGTGTCTCCTGCCTTTTTGTCAGTGACACTGTCCCCAACCCATATAGCATAGCTGGTCTCACTACCCTGTTGTAGACCTTCCCTTTCACTGTTACTGGTACTCGTCTGTCACAAATCAGTACTGACACTCTTCTCCACCCTCTCCATCTTGCCTGTACTCTCTTCTTCACCTGTCCTCCACAGTTGTCATTACTCTGAAATGCTGATCCCAATCATTTATACTCATCCCCCATTGCCAACTCTACTCTCTGCATCCTCAACATTCCACTACCCTCCCTTTCATTCATACACAGATATTCTGTCTTAATCCTGCTGACCATCATTCCTCTCCACTCTAGAGCATATCTTCACCTCTACAGGGTCTCCTAAATCTGTACCCTACCCTCAGTACAGTTCACAATGTCATGTGCAAACATCATAGTCAACGGGGACTCCTGCATGATCTTGTCTGTCAACCTGCCCATCACCCTTGCAAATAAGAAAGTGCTCACAGCTGATCCCTGATGTCATCCCACCTCCACCTTAAATGCATCTGTCACTCCCGCCATAGACCTCACCACTGTCACACCACCTCTGTACATATCCTGTACAGGATCCAGTCTTACATATATCTCTGCCACTCATGACTTCCACATACAATACCATAACTCCCGTCTAGTCCAGAAAGACACAAAGCAACATCTGACCTTCTCTGTACTACTCCAACACTCTCAGAACAAACATTGCATCTGTAGTGCCCTTACCTGACATGACAACATACTGTTGACCACTACTCATCACCACCCTGCGTAACCTAACTTCCACTACTCTTTCCCATGACTTCATGCTGTGACTAATTAATGTTTTCCCTCTGTAGTTATTACAACTCTGCACATCAAACTTATTCTTAAAATGGTACACAAACACTTTCTCTCCACTCCACATGAAACCTCTCACTTTCCAATATGTCATTAAACAATCTGGTGAAAAACACCACTGCCATTTCCCCTAAACACCTCCATGCTACCACAGGTATGTCATGTGAACCAACCACCTTTCCAGTATTCACCCTCTTCATAGTTATCCTTACTTCCTCCTTGGTATGCTGTTGCACTTCCTGATTCAGCATACTCACATCAGCTAACCCTCTCACTCTCAGCCTCTCAAAGTACTCTGTCCATCTGCTCAACACACTCTCCTTGCTTGTGAGTACATTTCCCTCATGATCCTTTATCACCCCTATCTGCTGCATATCTTTTCTAGCTCAGTCCCTCTGTGTAGCCAACCGGTACAAGTCCTTTCATCCCTCCTTAGTGTCCAATCTGTCATGCAAGTCGTCATATGCATCATCCTTAGCCTTTGCCACCTCTCTCATTGCCATGCACTTCATCTCCTCATACTCCTGTCTACTTTCCTCATCTCTCTGACAATCCCACTCCTTCATTCCCTACCACTTTCTCTGTATACTGTCTTGTACTTTCTCAGTCCACCACCAGGTATCCTTGTACCCCTTCCTCCATCCACATGTCACACCAAGCACCTTTCTAGCTGTCTCCCTTACAAGCTCTGCTGTACTTACCCAGATATTTGGTAAATCATCACTGCCACCCAGTGCCTGTCTTAACTCTTTCCTGAACTCCACCTCACCATCACCCTTTTCCAGTTCCCACCATCTGATCCTTGGTGCTAACGTTACACTCCTCCTCTTCTTGATCATCAACATCATCTTACAGACCAACAGTCTCTGCTGTCTAACTACACTTTCCCCTGTCACCACTTTACAGTCTCCAATCTCCTTCAAACTGGCCCGCTTACATTGGATATATTCCACCTGTGTGCATCTCCCTTCACTCTTGTATGTCACCTATGCTCAACCCTCTTGTTATAGTATGTATTCACCACAGCCATGTCCATCCTTTTTGCAAAATCCACTAGCGTCTCACTGTCTGCATTCCTTTGCTTAAGGCCATACATACCCATCCCTTCCTCATCCCCTCTGTTCCCTTCACCAACATGGCCATTGAAATCTGCTGCAGTCACCACTCTCTCACCTTCGAGTACAGTCATCACCATGTCATCCAACTGGCATCACATTTCTCTTTCTCATCCACCACACAAGCAACTTGCATAGCATATGCACTAACAACATTCATCATTACACCATCCATTTCCAGATTCATAAACATCACTCTATCAGACACTCATGTTATCCTCCAAAAAAAAACGCTTGGCATACTGTTCCATCAGGATAATCCCTACCCCCTTTCCCCTCCCATCCATACCCTGATAGCACAATTGTGACCTGGCTCTGATACACCGTACTCCCCTTCCATCTGGTCCCTTGCACACAATATATCCACCTTCCTATGGCCATCATATCAGCTAGCTCTGTCCCTAAACCAGTCATACTGCCAACATTAAAGGTCTTACCCTCACTACCACACTCCTAGTCTTTCACCTCTCTTCCTGCCATATGAGTGTTGGACATCTTCCAGGGTATGTCTGTCAATGCAAAGGCTACCGTGCTCAAGTGTGTTACAGCAATATTAAGACAGTGTCACCAATTTTGTCCCATTGCCCCTCATGTATGTGTGGTGTCCTACAGATGCCCTGTGCTAACGGGTTGAAAGAGATGACTGGGCAGCAAGAGTATGAATACAGTGTGCCATACTGACAGAACAGAAATGTATATCAGGTATTACCTGTGCACATGTCAGTATGAGTAGGTGTATCTGGCTGCCTCATAACAACAGACATTGGATGCAAAATATCAGTTAAATAAGCTGTACATTTTGTACACATGTATAATCTTAGTTACTGTGCATCCAACAGAGTGACATTTCTGCAGCTACTGGTTGTTAGATTGCCCTGACACAGCCATGGGTACTGCAATAAGCATGATTATCTGTTTGAAATTGGAGAGGTGTCCACCTGTGTTATGACTGTGAGTCCATGCCTACTACAAACAGCTATATGAACACCAACATAGCTGTATGGACTCAGCAATACCTTACTCGTAAAACCTGCCTCCACCAAAGTAGAGTAATCCCCTTTGCTGGACAGCAGCAATACAGAAACCATAGACTTGGTCCATATATTGGCTGTACAGGGCAAATTAGGAGCTGTCACCAACTTGGCATCAAGTCAGCCTTTGTCTGATCAAGCATATAGGATCACAGGTGGAGTACTGCAAGGCTAACTATGAATACAAATTGGACACATCCACCAAGACCAATCACAAGGCCATCTTCACATATGTCTGCAAACTCAGAGGCAACAAACTAACCCACCCTGTAATGGTGGTCAATCAGACCACATAAACACACAACATAGCTACAGCCAACCTGCTGCAGACATCACCCCCTGGCTCAGTATCACTTTAGGTGGATATGCACAGCACCCACACCACTCCCCTCATCACCAGTGAGCAGGTACATATTGCCTACTGAAAGGCAACAAACATAAGTATCCATGGGACTTGATAGCATCACTGTCTGCATCCTACATGAACTCAGGCATGTGCTCCCAGCTCCACTGCACACTGTAGTCACACCAAGCCTTGGCACCATCCAGACCCCATCCACATTGAAGATGGCCAATGTCATCCCTCTACACAGACATGAATGAGGAGTAGAGGATTATGAAATTAACTAGCCCTCATTGTGGGGAATATGACACATCAAGACCAGCAGTACAATGCAAGCAGATACAGTGTTGGTAGATTACATGGGCATGTTCAGGTTGTGAGTGGTGGCTACTGGTATTCAGTGTAGCTGTGCAGGTTCTGTACATACTGTTGCCAAATGTATGAGGTATTGTGGTGTGTTTCCCTTTTTATGTCTTCCAGGTGCAATGTCGCATCAGGAAAGGTCTACTTTCTCAGCAGCTGAGACAAATATAATCATAAAAGCCATACTACAGAATCATGCCATAATGTTTGGCCAAAGCCAGCAACATCTGCGGGAGAGGACCAGCCTGTGGGATGACCTAGTCCACAGGGTAAATGATGTCAGCCTGCACACATACATACAAGCAGGTCTGGCATTGTGCAAATGACCTCATACGCCATGCCCAGCAAAGGGCCGCTATAGTGGCCAGGGACTGCACAGTCACAGGTAGGGGCCCAGCCATGCAGCCCCCACTGACACCCACTGAGGAGCTCCTCGGCAACCTTGGGGCACCCATCCCAGTACAACATCACGGTACAGACCCCCCCCACATGCTGGAGGTGGGTGGCACCCAGACAATGGATGAGGAGTGTTCAGGTAAGGCCCCAGTGGAGATTACTAGACTAGTGTAGCGGACATACTAGTATTTGTAGAGTATCTACATGCATGTGTCAGATCAGAATGCAGTTGTGGATGGGGTTTTTCTAATGCACAGAAGTGCACATCTATGGTGAAGGACAGCAAATTGTGTAGTACTGGAGGTTGTACTGTAAATGTGCAGACATGCTGCATTCATCCTGTACCAATGCCACATGTAAGTCTGCTGACAATACTTCTCTCCCACAACTACCTAGGTCCATCTGGTCTGCATGTGGGACGGCAGCCTGAAGCTGGTGAGTATGGAATTGTTCTGTTGTGGTTTGCCAATATCCCAAGCATGTGAAGGCCATGCAATGTACCATGTGCAAAACTGTCAGTCATAGCCATATTGCTTTATGTGCATGTTCACTTGTGGTGGGGTTAACTGCATTGCATCACAGTGGTCACCACAGGGGCCTATCTGAAGAGAATGTAACATCCCTCTAGCATACCTCACAACCTGTCAGTGCAAGACTTCTGAACAGAGACCAACAAAATGGGGGGACAAACGGCCTAAGGTAGGGACATGTCTGAAACATTACTCTCATACAGTGGATATAAACAGTGTACACACCCATTAAGCTGCCAAGTGTTTGTGATATATATACAAACTGAGACCACAATATGTCAGTCCACACCTTTTCCAACCTGTAATGTGATCTATGACATGTACAATTTGGTTGTAAAACCAATCAATCAGTTGGGCACCAAATATGGAGTATACAAACCTTACAATAAGCTGGATGCATATGTGTGCACACCCTTCAAATATTATTTTATTGCAGCAGCTTGTGATTTACTGACAGCATTCAGTCTGCTTGGGTACACACCTGCCATCAAGTAAAGGCACTCTCAGTAACATGAAATAACAGTCTGCTGTTCAAGTAGGCTATTCATGACATTTGCTCAGTTGCCTGCAACAGCCATGACTTGCAGACAGCTTACAAAGCAGCAAAAAGATCTCATATTTGAAAGGTATCAGTCAAGAGTAGGGTACAACAACATTATCACAGCATTGCATACACCATGGAACACAGTAGAGAAAGATGTCAAAAGGTGGATTGAATATGGGACAACAGTGCTGTTGAAAAGAACCTGACGTCCCTCCAAAAATGATGACAAGACATGTCAAGACCTGGTAAGGGAGGCTGCCAGGATACATACAGTAACACCGTGGGAGTTGCAGGAATCTCTTGCAAGTACTGGTGTTGCATACTATATGTGAGAACACTCGCCTGTATTCTGCATACGTCTGGCCTATGGGATATGGTCAGAAGATGGAAGCATTTCCCCTCACCAAAAAACATCCAGGTGTGGATACAATTTGCAATACAGCACATCAAGTCTCTGAAAGGCATGTGTGAAAATGTGATATGGTGTAATGAGACTATGGATTGACCTCGCAACCACAATACCAAAAGGCATGTGTGGTGCACAAGCAACACCCCTCTTAACCTGAACATCAACATCCCCATGGTGAATCATGCTGGTGGCAGTGGCCTGCTGTGGGGATGCTGTTCCAAAGCCAGAACTGGGCCTGTAGTCATGGTGGTGTTAATTTGGAACAGTTCCAAATAACACCCACATCTGGCCAAAATCCATCAGCTGTCTGCAAGAACGCTGAGGATGGGGAAGGGTGTCAGCCTTCAACATGACAAAGACCCGAAGCATACACCCAAAGCTACCTAAGAAAGGCTCCACCTGAACACACTATTGGTTATGGACTGGCCCAGCCAAAGCCTAGACCTACACCAGATAGACATACCCCAGTGTGACCTGATGAGGGCTGTGCACATGAGTCGCCCTTGCAATCTGACAGAGTTGGGTGACCTTTGCATGGAAAAGTGGCCGAATAATGCCAAGTCAAGATGTGCCATGCTGAAGAGTGAATGCTGTAAGTCACTTACAAAGTGCTTCAACAAAGTATCATTTTAAGGCTGTGCACACTTATGCAAACACCATATTGTACATATTTCAGTCATTATATTTTACACATAACACATTTGTTTTTCGATTGGATTGCACAGGTCATATGTCACATGAAAGGTGGGTAACATATTTGAATGCATTATTGTGGTGTCATCTCATATATTACAAGAACATGGCATGTTAACAGGGTTGTGTACACTTATCATATCCACTGTAAGCTTAGAAGGTTGGTGGTGTAACAGGAATTGTGTGACCATACATTTACTGCTGATTTGGAGGTCTGACACTCAAATGTATGTCATTAATCAGTGATGTCACTCCTCAGATCATCACTGTTATGCATCATACAAACACAGGGGTTGTGAGAAACAGAGCAAACATATCAGCCGGACATATATACATCCTGCGAGAATCTGTACAGTTGTGAGGTATGTTCTGTAGTACTTGCCATTGTGCTATACACATGAACAGCAATGATATGTACATGGGTGTTGTATGTGCTGGGGAAGAGCCATCACCTACTAACACTAATCACATATTCCAGAGCTCTATATTGTTAGTCACATGTAGTAAAACTGGATGCAATGCATAATGTTGAGGGAACGTGTGGTCTGTGTAACAGATTTGTGCCACCTCACCTGTAAGTGTGTGTGTGTGTGTGTGTGTGTGTGTGTGTGTGTGTGTGTGTGTGTGTGTGTGTGTGTGTGTGTGTGTGTATGCATACCAGCCAACCTCAGAATGCAGGTATTAATGTACATATGAATTCTTTATTTAATTTTTTATTTAATTAACTTTTTTATATTTAATTGATTGCACCTGTGTGAGGTGAATGTTTAATAGATTAATTGATCTGCTTTTATATAAAAAGTGATGCTTTTTATATACAAAGTACTCTGAAAAGGCTGTTATAGCCGAGGCACTAGGATATTATTGTGCTGCTGTTCATTGTATTTTACTAGAAAGATTGATTTGCTGCTATTTCTCTTTTTGGATATTGTTGGAATGTGTTTTTGCTGCTATTCAGTATCTGCTGATTTTCATTGAACTGTTATTTTGCTGCTATAAGTTCAACTAAGAACTGACAACTAATAAACGGAATTGTATCCAATATCCAGGAGTGTGGAGTTATTTGGTTCCTGTGGTTCGTTTTTTGGTTTATCTGAAAGTGGTTCATTTATTAATGTACATATGTTGTCTTCTCCTCACAGATGGTGATGGGGTTTGGGTTCCCTCCCGCTTGGAAACTGATGTCATTATCCCTGCAGATTCTGACAATGATGATAGGAATAGTGAGATACAGGTGGGGTTGTCAGGGTCTGAATCTGTGCCATTGGTTGGCATCCAACTCTTGTCCACACCATCCTGCACACAGTGACAATGCCCACACATACCCCATCACCAGTGGCCACAGATGATGGACAGTTGGTAGGTGGTGGCATTGAGCAGGCTAGTGTGATGACTATGGCAGGTGTGAGTGTAGACACTTGGCCATAGCCAGAATGCAGGCTAGGTCCCACACAGGTGGATGGACAGGGGTGCTCACAGGAGGACCGCTGCTCATCAATCTGCTATCGCAAGTGCCACAGTAGGAGCCACCAGACACATATTTTGGGCAATCATGGATGCGCAGGCACATAGTGAATGCCACACCAGACAAATACTTAGGGTGGTGGATGCAACTCTTCCTGATGTACATGGCGACATACATGACCTTGTTGAGACCACATGTCAAAATACTGAGGTCATGAATAGACAGTGGGGTGAGACCTTAGCAAGCCTCAGCCGTGGCATGTCTGTGCTACAGCGTGTGGTGGGAGATGGGCATTGGCCACTTGGACATAGGTCAGCAGCAAAAACAGCTGAGAGTCTACAGGGCCATGCACCTTCACACTCCCGTAGTGGCAGTAACACCAGGACTACCAAAGGGAGGTTGCTGTCCACATCACACCTGAGCAGGCCATGGGCACGTGGTCCTGTCCAGTCCCATCAGGGACACGGATCCAGCAGATAGCAGTCACCATCAAGAAGTAGTACTGCATCTGGCCTTGGGCCTGGTGGTGCCATTGATACCCCTGCCAGGACCAGTTCCCGTGTTGAGGCTGGAGATGGTGAACTGGACACCCTGCCGTGTACGGTCCACAGCTGTCCAATGTACCCCTGTTTAGGGTAGCCACATGGCATGACTGTGTGCATACATACATGCACACATCTGTATCACAGGCAGGTCACCTCCAGATCACACAGCACCTCTTCACAGCCCATCTATTGGATACCCCTCCAAACACACCCACACAATATGTCAACCATATGGCCCAACCTAGGCCTCTGGAAAACCCACACCACACCCTGTGCATATGATGATACCTATGCCACATCCCTGTCATCCATACCATCAATGCAATGACATGCTAATATGGGTCTGATGCATAGGGTGAATATAGTACAGTGTAACCATGTAATACTATGTTAGGTGCTGTCTGCTTGCATTTGTTATGGGTACACATACAGGTGTATGTACCTTATTAGCCAGGATGCATTATTGCTGTTAGTACCACTGACTGAATGTAGTCTGACATGTTGTATTCTGTTTGTGTTCCAGGTGTCTGTGTGTCTGCAGGCTGTGGCCCTGCAGACATTCCCAAGAGGGAGTATGGCAGAGTGGGAATACACTGACCATGTCATTGGCAAGGTACAGCTTTGCATGTACATGTACCAGGTGTGTATGCATGAAACAGTGTGTGAGGGACACAGTTGTCAGACAGTGTGACCTTGCATACATACCCCTTGTCACAGACAGGTAGCCTTCAGACATGTCAGCTCAGTGTTGTGTAGCACCACAGGTTCATACAGAACAGGTTACTGTAGTACTGTCAGCAGGTCCCTCACAATCATAGCCATTACATTAACTGCAAGAGATTCACCTTTTAACACCTGTTGGACCTGCCATTTCTTTCACATACACTCAACCCTGATGCAGTTGATGAGGGCATGCATGATACTGTGTATGACAGGTTTGTGGTATGTATTCCTGAGTTCACTGAATGGAACAGGGTGACAAAATGGTATATCCTTTGCATACACACAGTAAGGAATGTCACAGGGGATGTGCACACAGTAACATAAACACAGTTGCCAATAGACAAATTAGTAAACCTACATTTCCACCACATACACATGACATGTCCCACATAGATTATATGCATGGAACATAACACACTACCTCTTACAACACATAATGTTCCGAATGCCTTCATGGATGGTGAGATAACCCACAAGAAATAGGATGTGGAGTCGTGTATTGCTCCTACAAGCCTGGACAAGTGATAGTGTAGCAGACGGTGTATCAGCATGATGTTTCAGTCAAATATGATGTCTGATGCTGGCATGTGTGTCACTACACTCACTATGGCTGATTTGGCAACAATATCACATACATGAGCATTCTTAAGGGACACAGACCACATATAGGTTGCAAACATCTGGATATTCCATAGACATCTACAGAGGACTGGTATGGCGTGCACAATGGTTTAACATGTTGCATGTGAGGCAAATGCCTTTACCACGCTGTATAAAGTAATGCCATTGGGAGGTGGTACACAGGCATGGATGGTACACATATCGAAATGGTATCAGCCAAACAGGACACACAGACACACAGACACACACAGACACACACACACAGACACACACACACACACACACACACACACACACACACACACACACACACACACACACACACACACACACACACTTGCCAGTACTGAGATTAGAACCCCTACCTATCTAGTTATTTCTACTATAGTGTTGCTCAGTTATCAAACACACCACAGAGCTTACATAATTTTAATCAGTCCCAAGGTACTTCTAAGGTGAATGACATCAGCAGGCCTAGTAAAGTAGGGTGATAGGAAGTTTACAGGGTGGTACACAACTCAAAATGGTATTACACACACAGTATGTGATTCACACACACACACACACACACACACACACACACACACACACACACACACACACACACACACACACACACACATGCACACTTGCCAGTATTGAGATTAGAACCCTTGCCTATCTAGCTATTTGTACTATAATGTTACACAGTTATCATGCCCACACAGAGCTGACAAGTGGCCAAAGGTGCTGATAACTGCGCAGCTGAGGTAAACTGTTACAGGTGTCAGAAAGTCTGCCTTTAGTTTTTCCCTTAGATCTTGCTAGTTCTTTCCCTCCTGCACTTCAAATAGCTTAATAGCTTTGCATTTCAACATATTTTTTATCAATTATTCTAACACACCTGAGAGCCATCAGCAGCAGTTGTTCCTCATGGAATTAGCTCCAGTACTTAGTACTTATGACCACCCCCTCCTGGCATGATTAAAGTGCAATTCTCTGTGCTTTTGCCCATTAACTTGGTGCACTTGGGCATTCGGAGGCACTGCTGCAACTGCCTCATGTACACAGACAACCCTCTCCTCTAAACTCCCAACACTCAGACTTGTGAAAGATACCCCTATATATCACTGAGTTGGAAGATATGCATTCTCCACCAAAGACTGGACTAGCTGGTCAAGAAGAGAAGGGTCGACACCTGTAACACACCACATGGAACACATACCCCTCCAGAACACCCACTATCACAGCTCTGACATAAAACAATAACCATGCACCCACCTTCGCAGAGGCACTCAGACATTTATCCAAACACCGGAGACCACCAAGACAGACAGCCACCCAGCCACCACAACACAGCACAAACCACAGGACACATATCTCACCTACACAGTGTTCCCCTCAACCTAAGCCCCAAAGGCCAACCACCTTGCCTGATACAGTAATTATAGATGAATCAATAGTAAGGCACACAGATGTCCCACTCACTAGGTTGAAAATGGAGGTAACAGTCAGCTGTCTATCAGGTGCCAGAATCCAACACATAACACACCCAGTCAGGTCACTCCACAGCAACTACAAGTATCACTCTGTCATTGTCCATATGTGTGTGAATGACCCGAGATGCACCTCCATGGACTATATGAAAAGAGACATGGTGGAGCTCTCAGATTATGTGGGTCAGGCAGGTATGACAGTAGCCCTGAGAAGTATACTACTGTCACCCAGAATGACACAGCAGTACAAACAAATGATTGACTTCAACAATTGGTTTAAGTGTCTGGTGTCACTCTCATGGGATCCAGTATCTGTCTGCTTGGGATGACATGATTGACAGACTGTGATGGCTTCCCAGAGATGGCCTGGATCTGTCACCCCTGGGTTTCCAGGTACTGGCTAAGTGTCTTGCCACCTGTATATTTCCTTTTTAGGCAGTGTTCCAAATCAAATTACCACCATAACAGCTATACATATATGTAATCTGAGGGTCATGCTGCTAAACACTAGACATCTACATCTCGAGATGCAGCCACTCGAAGCACTCCTCAAAATGGAGATCATTGACATTTGTGCTGCAACGGAGACCTGGTTTACAGCAGCAGACAACACCCCTGCACTACCAGCCTATAACTCATTCCACGCCTGTCAGCCCCAAAACATGGACCACAGCTACAAAGGCGGTGGTGTCTCCATGTTAATAATGGATATGCACACATCCAGAGTAGTATTCCAGCATAACACATCTGAGATACTTCAGGTACAACTGACATTGGGTAATAGTGCAATCCAGGTCATAGCCTGCTATAGGTCCACATCCATGTCCCTAGACTCTCAATCCACATTCCTCAACACCCTGGAAACCATCAAGGTCCAACCCAACATTCTCATACTAGGAGAGTTCAACTACCCCTCCATCAACTGGGTAAGATACTCAAGCACCAATACACTGGCCCAACGCATCCTGGAATTCATCAGTTCCAGTGTCCTGGCCCAGTTCATTCTGACACCCAGTAGACCAAGCAACATCCTTGGCCTGTGCTGATTGCTAAAATATGGGACTGTTGCTTGACAACTACCTGGTCAGATCCAACATAGTGTAATCACCATGGAAATCCACATATCACCCACACCCCCGCAAAGGTAACCACCTTGAAAAACTTTTCCAAAGCTGACTTTGGACTCATAAGAACAGAGGTGGCTAACTTCACAGCACCAATGCCAATGGAAAATACCTGCATGACTGTCGAATTATGCACAAATCCACTGTGCAAACATGTACATCAATGCATGGAACTAGCCATACCCAACAGAACCATGACAATCTCCTCCAAATACTGGAGGCCAATCTGGTGGTCACCTATCATTAATAACCTGTACAACATAAGGAAAAAAACTTTTGCAGAAAAAGGTGGAGTCCCTATAGTGGTAAAACTCCCTTATTAGCCTAAACAACAACTTGAGATCCCTTGTGAAATCATCTAAAGCCACCTATGATGGCAGAATTGCAGAAGACACTAACAACAATCACAAATCCTTTGTTAGTGATATCAAGAACCTCCACGCCAACATCCAGAAGTAATCTGAGTTACTGCACAATGCTACCTCCTATACTGAACCAACAGATAGTGCCAGCTTTACCCCTCCCTCCCCCCTAGGGGAACAATCAGAATGCCAGAAGAATGGCAGGCACCCAAGATTATTGCCATCTGGGTCACATCTACATTGTTCATGGGCAAGAATACAGCTTCCATGGGAACCCAAATTATCCCTGGCTGTGTTCTACATGAACTACAAAGATACCAGGCACCACATCTGTGTGCCCTGTTCAGTCATAGCCTCACCCCAGGCTTTGCCCATCCCAAACCGCACACTGCTACAGTCATACCTCTCCATAAAGGTGTGGCAACTACAGACCCTGGGAATTATCAGTCCAGTAGTCTGACAAGTCTGATATGTACAGCTATGGAGTGCATCATCAGGGACCTGATTGACAAACATATAGGTAATCTCCTAACGCTGGACCCCACACAGTTTGGCTTTGTGAAAGGCAGATCATACCTGCTCAACCTGGTTGACTTCTTTGAGTCAGTCACTAGGGCTATGTATGACACTAAGGCACTGCATACAGTCTACATCAATCTGGCCAAGGCTCTAGATACCATTTCTCAGTCAGGAATTATGGATGAACCCACCAAACTAGGCATCAACCCCTATAACACTAGGGGGGTTGCAAATTGGCTCACAGATAGAACACACGGTGTGAAAGTAGCGAGCACCAAGTCAGAATGCTAGCCAGTCATGAGTGGAGTCCCACAGGTATCAGTCCTGGGTACTCTCCTGTTCAGCATGTACTTTTCAGGAGTCCAGGTCAACACAAAGTAACTCTGGCTGACCAAGTTCACAGACAACTGCAAGCTGGGAGCCATCATTAACTTCACAAGTGATGCAGACATCCTACAGAAAGGCCCTCATTAAACACCACTGACTGGTGTGGAAACCATGGCCTGAAACTTAACACCACAAAATGCATCATCAGCCCCTTTGGTAAAATCTCAGTTCCCACTAAGTACCACATTGATGGGAGCCCACTGAACACTGTAGGCATTATAAGAGATCTGGAGACACGGGTTGACAGAAACCTCTCCTTTAACCACCATATTGCCACTGTGGTCAGGAAATCCTTCTATGTGGCAGATCTCATTACCAAGGGTTTTGCATCCAGGAAGAAGGAGGTAATCTCTGTGTATTCTTCCCTCATTACACCAATCATCAAGTATAATGGCCCATTTGGCATATACCTCAAGTCACCTGCAACAGCTGGAGAAGTCACAGAAGTACCTCACAATGAGGATCCTAGGCATTAAACACATGTCCTACACAGACAAACTCAAAAGATTCCAGCTATTTTCTGTGTCATATCACCTATTTAGAGGCAATCTGTGCTTGACTTGCAAAGCCATATCTGACCCAGCTCTTTTACAAATGTTACATCTAAAGACATCCCAATCTCTCTGCACCGCACACTGCAGGGACCTTGACCTTATTGCTACAATCAACACAAACATGCTGGAGGGACAGGTTCCTCACCCAGAGACTGCACATGCCCAGGAATAGACTTCCCGTACATGTCAAGCAAAGCACCTAGATGACCCTGTTCCAGATAAATCTTGATGAGTGGATGAGTAATAAAAAGTTCACCCCAGGGATCACTTTAGTGGCTCTACTTGATGGGGTCACTGGGAACTAATGACTGGTGGCACAATGGCAGGGCTAGACTTGTAATGGCTCCAGGGCCATTAGCCTAGTACACACCTATGAACCTCTAAGGGGAGTGACATTGGCATGACTGATACAATAGGCCAGTGGGTGGGTAACTTATCAAAATACATCTTCCTACAAACATTCACAGTTACACACATGCTTATACACCCACACACATTTGCCAGATCTCAGAGTAGAACCCCTGCCTATCTAGTTATTTGTACTATAGTGTTACATAGTTATTGCACGTGCTACAGAGCGTACTGGACTGACAACTGGCCACAGGTGCTGATAAGGGAAATGACATCAGCAGGACTGATAGAGTAGGGCAGTGGGTGGGAGACTTATCAAAATACTTCTTCTTACCAACATATACACACACTCATTTACCAGATCTGAGATTAGAACCCCTGTCTAGCTAATGATTTGTACTATTGTGTTACACAGTTATCACACATGCTACAGAGCTTACTGGGCTGACAACTGAAATGACATCAGCAGGAGTGATAAGGTAGGGCAGTGGGTGGGAGACTTATCAAAATACTTATTAGTACACACACACACACACACACACACACACACACACACACACACACACACACACACACACACACACACACACATTTGCCAGATCTAAGATTAGAATCCCTGTCTAGCTAGTGATTTGTACTATTGTGTTACACAGTTATCACATAGGCTACAGAGTTTACTGGGCTGATAACTGGCCAAAGGTGCTGATAAGGGGAATGACATCAGCAGGAGTGATAAAGTAGGACAGTGGGTAGGCAACTTATCAAAATACTTCTTAACATACACACACACTCATTTGCCATATATGAGATTAGAACTCCTGTTAAGTTAATGATTTGTACTATTGTGTTAGGCAGTTATCACACACACTACGGAGCTTACTGGGCTGACAACTGGCCATAGGTTCCAATAAGGGGAATGACATCAGCAGGAATGGGAAGTGTTGTAGGTGGGAATGGCCTAAAACTGTTTCACCTACAAACAAACACACACACACACTCTCTCACATACACAACTGTCACACACACACATATACAGTTGCCAGTATTAGGATTAGAACCCCTACCTATATAGTTGTTTCTACTATAGTGTTACACGGTTATTGCATGCACTACAGAATTTATAGGGGTGATCAGTGTCCAATGGTACTTCTAAGGTGAATGAAAGCAGCAAATTTTAAGTGTACTGAGTGGGAAGAGTCTCCTAATACTTGGACCTATGGAGACACACACACACACACACACACACACACACACACACACACACACACACACACACACACACACACACACACACACAGAGGTAGGTGATGTGATATTATAAACTCAACATCAGTATCATTACACAATGGGGCTCACCTTTTATGCTGGCACGTGCAACTGTTTACAACTGGTATGCCACTGTCCACAGCAGGACATCACTGTATGCCATTCAGGATATCCGTGTGTGTGACTCACTCTGTGTCCCCCCATGTCTCTCTCTGCATCACTGTCTGTCTCTCAGTTCCCCACATCTATGTGTGTGTATGCTTTACATATGTTATCTGTTGCCCATATATGTGTGTGTGTGTGCATCTCATGCAACAGATGCAGATATATCACATGTGGGCCACCTACAGCTAGCTGATGGTAATCCTGTCTGATGTGTGTGTGGGGACAGTTGAGGTGTACATAGCTGTCTGTATGCACAGACATATATACACAATACAGTCATATATTCCAATGTGGGTTCCAACATGTCCTGTGATTCTCTAAGTGTGGGAGCATGCCCAGTGTGACCTTCTATAGTTAGGGTGGGACTCCATTCCAGAGATAGGTATACTCCAGTCCAGAGTTTTGTGTGCTACAGCCATACCTCTCAGGTGTACACAGGACTTTCTTCTGGGTACTTGTTTGTTTAGCAGACATTTTCTGACATGTCTGTAGTCTGAAACTACAATGTATTGTGTCATTACATAGTTCTAGACATTCTCAGATCATCACAGTGCTTTACCTGAGGAATACTAATTGTATGATGCATAGACCAATATTATGAGGGCAGCTGTGTAAATTCTTGCCCAACAAGGCCATTTGTGAGGTGCAGTTCCAGCCAATGTAGTAATGACACACAGCTGTGTGAACAGTCCAGCAACCCGGTGATATACTGGCTGGGGATCTTCTGCTTGTGTGGTATTTTTCTAACCTGAAATGTCATATCCTTGTGTGTGCATACCTCTGACCTGTACATTTTTTGGCAGGTTGTCCAGGTATTTGGCTAGTGGTTTCATCCTTTTTACGTAAACTTATGTTTTTATGGCAAGTTAGTTGCATATAATTGAAGTGTGATGTTACAAAATAATACAAACATTACTGTTTCCGAATACATAACCTTCAGACAATTCCCACTACTGCAAACCCCTCACTCTACCAACTTTCTTAGTATGTAAGGGTGACATTTATAACACATGCCTATCATTGTGCCTTTGTTCTACTTTTCTTTCTGCCCTTGTCTAGATATCTTGCTGTCAGATGTTGGGAGTTATGGGTGTGGGTACAAAGCGCATTCAGCTGTGCAGGCATGTCCATTATTTGTAAAAGAAAACATAAGAAAAAGGATTATTGAGAATGACAACTAGCAACAGTACAGCAAAGCACTTATATTCACAAAAGCCTTGGCACCTCTGCTACACATCCTTCAAGATGTCACTAATATGTGCAGCATATTCCACATACCATGTGACTTCCAGGTAAGTCAGTGCCAGAGCAGTGGGTGTCACTGAAATGCATAACAGTTGGCACTGCAGCTATATGCACATGGCTCTGTCAAAGGCAGCACTGTACCTAGGGCAGTACATGACTGCCAGGAGAATGTGTTAACCAGATCCAGACAGAATTAACCACACATACACATAGCTCATTGACCCCTGCATATTGTGGACAGGCAACATGTTTTCATGTGTATTGGTACAGCCCTGCCAATGTGTGCTTTGCTACTATTTCCATGCAAACATATATGTTACTGCATTTGTGTGGGTATATGGGGGGGGGGCACACTTGTCCACTGTACGCATTTGCACAGACTGTGCTGATATTTGATTTACGTTTTGGTTCTATTTACCATACTATTGTGCCCTGTCTTGGGGACTGGAGGCATATCAGTAAAGACCCCATGTCAGATTGTACTGGCATACATTTGGGTTTCAGACTTCTTACCCTTCATAACCTTACTGCAACTGCGGGTCCTGCTGTGCTATCACTGTGTGAGTCTGTAGGGGGTTAATTCAACATTGCCGCCATTTGTGTGCCTTTACCAAATATTTCTCTGTGGTTTTCTATAACTGACTTGCTGTGTGGGTGTGAGGGGTGGTTATGGGACCCCCACCCTGACATCCATGGCTGTGACCTATGAATCTCCCACTTAGTTGTCCCCCCCACTGCAGTGGGATTTGCCACCTTGGGTACTACTGCATAGTGTATGGAGGCCAGTTTTGCCCAGACATTTCCTGGTGTCCCACATAGCTGTCAGTTGTGTCCTGCTATCCCAGTAGGACACCCATTCCCTTGCATGCATGCATCATTACCATAGATATGCTAGCAGCACATACTATTCCATTCATTTATTGTTAAGAAGACTGACTTACCTTGTGCTTGCAGCAGTTATGTGGACAGTGCTTGAGGGCCGTCTTTGTTGGATGCACACAGTACACTGCCTACAACATGGTAAGTTACAGGTAATGTGATGTGTGTGTCATCCATTTTACTGTGTTTGTGAGTAAGAGACAGGTGTCAGTCCCTACAGTGTCAGTGTGTGCTGTGCATTGCCTCTTTGCTAAGGTGTGAGCATACTGGGCACTCCTCCATCTGCCTATGGGAGCAGGCTCAGGGGCCTCCTCATGTGAGTCCCTCTGTGCCTGTGGGGACCTTGGCAATGGTGGTGGGCTGTGTGGCCCTTTCCCGTGCTGATCCTGCTGCAGCTGTTTCTGCAGGATCATACTGTGTAACATGGCACATACTATGAACATGTGTGCACATGTGGCTGGAGAGTACTGCAAGGCTTCACCAGATATGTCAAGGCAACAGAACCGTGACTTGAGCATCCCAAGCACATGCTCTATAATGATCCTGGTTTGTGCGTGTGCCTTATTATGGCATTCTTGTGTGGGTTTGTGTGCATTTCTGATGGGTGTCATCATCCAGGGCTCCAGTCCATAGCCAGCATCCCCCACCAGATGGCCATATGGGATGCCTCCAATGACAAATGCCTGGTACATCTGTGACGAATGCCAGATGTGGGAGTCATGATAGCTTTCAGGGCTGCCAGCACACAGATTCATGATAATGCCCTGGGCATTGCAGATGACCTGGCAGTTGATGGAGGGGAAGCCCTTGTGGTTTATGTAGGCCCTACCCTGTTCACCGGGTGGTGATTTGATGTGAATGTGCGTGCAGTCTATGGCACTCAGTACCTCCAGGTATCCTGCTACATGGTGGAAGAGATGCACATTGCTGGTCCTCTCCTCACGGGTGTTGGGGAAGTAAATGTGCTCACTGGCATGTTGTAGTATGGCATCTAGGAACTGATGGAGTACCCTGGATGCAGATGCCTGTGAGACCCCCATCATGTCCCCAGTAGGTCTTTGGAAAGTACCTGTAGCTAGAATTCTTAAGGCTACACATACCTTGGTATCCACTGGGAAGGGTTCCCCTCTGTTGGTTCTAGCTTTGAGTTAAGGCCAGCACAGCTCAGTGATTTGCTGAAGTATGTCTCTGTCCACCCTGTAGCACTCTACTATCTTCAGATCATGTAGCCCCTGGTAGATTTCCCTGGGTCTAAACACTCTTCTCCTCCTTGGTCTGTGGCAGTTGTCAGCATTATCCTCCTCTCTGCCCTCAGCCTCTAGCACATACTGATGAATCAAAGCAATGGCAGCCCCTAAGATTTTTTCATTTAAAATTCCCCCTCATGTATACACCAATGGTGCAGAGTTTCTGAGAAAAAACAGACTGTAAGGTGTTTCCATACTTTATACTGTTGTGCTGCAGATGCTGCCTGTATGACTGGCTGACTATGATACATTCCAGCTGCCACCTGTATTACTCATGGCTTTAATTATGCCATTGTAAGTGTTAGAGGCATTACTGATAATTTGTGCATGATTGCCTTTATTCTGCTGTTGCCCTTATTTTAATTATTTTTACTTACATTTCCTCCCATTTTCAGCTATGCAGCCAGTCGTATTATTGTGTGCTTTGCCTGGCCCACTGTAAATTGCAAGAGTCGCATATTAGTGATTTCTACTTAATTTCTCCTTTATTGTGCTGTGGCCATTTATTTTTTACATCTCCTCCCATTTTCAGCTATGCAGCCACCTGACAGCTGTATTATTGTGTGCTTTGCCTGGCCCATTGTGAGTTGCAAGAGTCCCATATTATTGATTTCTACTTCATTTATCCTTTATTGTGCTGTTGCCCTTTATTTATTTTTTTTTACATCTCCTCCCATTTTCAGCTATGCAGCCACCTACCAGCTGTATTATTGAGTCCTTTCAATGGCCCATTGTGAGTTGCAGTATCCCATATTGCTGTTTGTACTGGATTTCCCTTTTTCTGCTATTTCTTTTTTCTTTTCCTATATCCTTCCTGTTTGAGCCCCAGTGCACCACCCAGACCCATTTAGCAAGTGTAAACAGCAAGAAGTGGCCATCCTCTGGGTGCAAACATGCTCCTCAGTTAATGGAATAAGTGCATACAGCCTCAGACACACTCCCTCACTTAGCTGTGCTTAGCTAAGCACAAACCCGGGAATCAAAGCTCCAATGTGCTTACAGCAAGCATGCCACACCCCCTTTTCATGTTAGTTGTTCCTCCTGTCTACACAATGATGTTACAGCACCTACACGGTTAGGTGCAGAGTAACACTTAGAAGAATTTTGTGATGCAGTATAAGTCCCCTCATTAACATACCCCACTTCCTTACTCCATAGTTACTGCACTACACAAGAGCCTTCCCCCTTAGCAACCACTCTTCCCTGCCATTGTTTGGATTCTGCTTGCCATTTACTATAATGGCAAAATGCAGCTTTTCCCTAAAATGGACTTTTCATGTATTTTTTTTATTTTCCCCATGATTCCATTTGTGCGGCTCTTCCCTATGCTTAAATGCCCGAGATCAGCCAAAAAATAATAAATTTTAATTTTTTTAGAAACTAAACAATTTAACATGCTAATGGTCATATATTTGGCCATTGGCATGCCTACAGATTAGGGTACTTGCTTTTATTGGAGCTGTCATGGTTCCATTTTCTTTTTTTCAGAAATGAATTTGGTTAGTAGCCGAATACATTTCTGCAGCTTACACTGTTCCTGCATGGCTACCTACCTGCTTCCTGAATCACTATTTTACCTAATTCACATGGTTTTCAGCAGCAAATGAGGTAATTAGCATCCTTCATGGGTTTCTGTGCAGGAACAGTGTAGGCTCGCTCGTGCACGTCAATACAGTGTGTTCCTGGATTGCTCAGCAGCCATATTCCATGCAGGAGCGACTAGACTGCTCCTGCATGGAGATTTTAGTGTCAGGAATCCTGGAGTATGGATCCCAAGCCAAGCGGCTTCACTGCACTCCCCTTCTGTTTTGTCTCTTGGATACATAGGATGTCCAGCCTCCTCTGAATCATCATGTCATCCACTTCCAAGCTACATCCTGTCTGTGAACCTACATTAAGTGTAGCAATTCTCAGTTCATGTTTGGCAGGTTGACTGGTTTTACATCCAGCTTTTGGTCAACAGATCTATCCCAGGTAACCCAGCCTGAGAAACTAGGCACCAGCCAGCCAGTTGCTTAATGACCTAGGCTGTTGGGCCTTTATGGCAGGCACACACTGGCCAATAGGGACACATACACTTCTATAACCATTAGCATGAGTAGGCTGGAGTAGGCAGGGCCCTCAACCCTCTTACTACCAGTAACTACCCATGCCCATTTTGGTGACAGTCAACATGATAGAATAATCTAGAGACATATTTACACCATCAAGTGTCTAGCCCTGCCATGGCATGCAGTCTGTGATCCATATTCTCCTATCTTGAGCTGCACACCACAATATATGCCCAAAGCGGCTGGTCTATACAACTCTTCCCTTCTATAGGGCATCATGTAGAGTCTGTGTTGCTGCCCACAGCTCCATTCATAAGTGAGTTTGAGATGGAAACACACAGCATAATTTTGGGGGGTGGGAAGATCCCCACAGAAAAACCATGGAGAACATGCAAACTCCAAAGAGGCATAGACTGTAGGTCAGGATTGAACCTTGTACCTTGTGCATGGAAGGTGAAGACCATAACCATTACGGCACCTGGTCTCACGCACCCCAAAAGCCCAAGATTAAAACCTATTGACTTAAATGTACTTTTGTCCAGCCTTTCTTCTCTTTTTACATTGTAATGCCTTCATTTCTTAAAACTAAAGAGAAAAAAACACCCATTTACTTTAGTATCTTTATCACATACAATAGTCACTAAAAACAGTTTACTATATGACATGCAATTTACATCATAAAATGTTTTATACAAAAAGTATGAACAAAAATTGTTTTACTTACAGTAACTTTTTCCCAATTTACTATCAAAACATGGAAAGTCATAATATTTTTTGAAGTAATAATTGAATGGCAATGTTGAATTTGGTAATGTTGGAAAGCAAGAATGTCAAAAATGAGTACCATGATGATCGACATTCGAAAACAGTTCATTACAACCAATGAAAACCTTACATTCGGTAATATTGGTTTAGAATATTTCAGTTTGCAAGTTTAGCAGTTTAAAAAAAGTGTATTTGACATCATTTTCCAGTAAGTGCCATTGCATATTTTGATAGTAAACCCTTTTTCCCTCCATCTCCCTTTTTTCCTTTAGTGCCCTTCCAAACATTTATGAAATGAAGTGGGGCATATGCCTGTCAGTCCCTTAACAAATTTAACAAAGTCAACAAAAATCCAATCTTTCTTAGGCAATTTTCATGTAAAGCCACATTTCACAAATATGGTTAATGCTTTATAGTCTCACATTTATTCACTAATTTCAGTTTCCTGGTGTTCTTCCTGCCCATCTCCATTTCCCAGCCCTGGACTCTGGTTCATGGCCAATGTACTCCCAATTCTTCTAGTCAACTCCTACGCTTTCTTCTGTCTCTCAAGCATTTTCCTTTGGCACATTAGAAAATGTTTCATTGGTAAAGTCTCTCTAGGAGCTTTACCATTCAAAGAATGAGAAACAGAGTCCTCTTCTGTTTGATGGCTCACCACTAGTTGGACAAACTTTTGTATTTTCCCTTTAGCCTATTCTACATAAAAAATGACTTTGATCCTTCAGAACAAAAAATATTCTGAAGACAACCAGATACAGCAGTTGGAATCTCATATCTGCCTTTTGACATTCTCCAAATGCTGAAATAAATTTGCTTCTCTTCTGCCTGTTGTACAATAAATAAGCATTTTCCACAAACACACTACTATCTCCAGTTTTTAATACTTTTCCCTTCTGCCACTGTTTTGTCAGGATCAACTATTTCTGCTTGTATGATTGCACTCAACTAATACAGGTCTTGGTTGCTTTCTCATGGCCAGGTTTGGAGCATATAGATGATGTACCCTTTGAGTTAACAAAGCCTGTAGTGGAATACCAGTCCTGTTACTTATTTGTGCTTTCATAAAATTAATACAGTCGGTTCCTTTCAGTTTCTCAGTTAACAGCAGAAACTCTCAGGTTTTCTGTGTATGTTCTGTTCTCTTAGTACCATTTTTTGAAATGGCTCTTCTTTAACAGTCTGATATTCAGCAAGCCTTTTCTTCATTTTGACCTCTGTTTTTTGTTTTTGTTTTTTTGCAGTTTTATCAGGTCCTCTGAATAGCTGTTTAAAGCTTCTTCCATTTTTTTCAAGCTTTTTGTTATTTGAGCTTATATACTCCTTCAAAGTCTCATTTATTATAATTAATTCTGAGCACATTTGACTTACTTTTTTCTCTAAATTACTGTAAGCCATCTCTTGTACCAAAGCTTGAGCTTGAACTGCTTTTTACCTCAAATGCACAAGCTGCAGGATTCTTTACAGACAGCATTTTCTCTTTGCCTTTTCTGGTTAATTTTCTTTAAAGTTCTCTAAATTTCTTCTTTACTGGCATCCAGGGCAGTGTACGTACTAGCTAGTAATTAAACTTTACTCAAGATGACAGCATCACTGGCTGGCTGTCAGTTTCTGTTTTTACACTGGGAGAGTTGAAGTTAAGCTGTTGATCAGTGTGCAGCCATCTTGGAAGTCCGATGTGAACTTCTTCTTGGGGAAGGGAGGAGTCCCTCACCATTAATGGAATTAGCAAAACCATGCTGTTAGTTTCAGGTTCTGAAGGCCTGTGTGAAGGTGACATATGAGATCCAGGAGTGCATCAAGGAGCCAAGGAGACTCCCTCAGATGAGGCTGCAGGAGGGGAAAACAGATCTCATGAGGCTAATACACAGCAATGAGAATGATAGTGCAGTGAGATCATATTCTGATTTCAGGCACTCCTACTGTGTACAAAGAGAGCATCTGGGAAAGAAAAAAAATTAAGCTTGCTTCCTGCCTTTCCTGTAAGTGGTCTAGACTGTTTTAGGCTTCTGAGCCCCCAAGCCTTTCTGTGTTGGAGGGAAGTCTTTTAGCTTAATTTTCTTTCTTAGAGCTAGCCAGTTTTCTAGTTTCAGCACTCAAATCTGTTTCTTTGAACTCAGCACTTTTTCAGAACTCATTGTGAGCACTAAATAAGCTGCAAATTACTACAGCACTCAACTTTTCTCACTTGTCTATAGGAAAGCAGTTTTTAGTACTTAATAAATAAGCACTTATCCAGGCATTTCTAAGGGTCAGCTCCTGTTGATTTCTCCTGTCTACCTGATGAATCTGGGCATCTTGGGGCAATGCAGAAATTGCCTCATGTACACAGACAACCCTCTCCTCCTACCACCCAACACTACAATCTGTGAGACATGCACTTATATAGCCAAACTTGAAACAAAGCTCTCTTCACCCAAGACTGGACTAGACAGTCAAGAGGAGAAGGTAAACACATGCACCACACCACATTCATCACATAGTCCCTCAAAACCTACACCACCAAACACACACACCTACATTCATGGGGGCTCTCAGTAAAACCTGCCCAAGCATCAGGGACCACCAAAGCAGAACCGCAAGCAAACTCCACTCACAACACAACCCAAATGACACATAGCCCAAAAACTCAGTGTGCCACTCAACCACAGCCCATAAGGCATAACGTACCCAACACTCTAGTCATAGGTGACTCTATAGTCAGGCACACTGATGTTCCACTTACCAGGCTAAACAAGGAGAAAGTTACTGTCAGCTGCCTGTCAGGTGCCAGGATCCGCCACATAATGCACGCACTCAGGTCACTCCACAACAAGTACAAATATGACTCTGTCATTGTCCATGTCGGTGTTAATGACCTGAGACGTACCTCCCTGGACTACATGAAAAGAGACATGGAGGAGCTCTCCAATCTTGTAGCCCAGGCAGGTATGACCCTAGCCTTGAGTAGCATCCTGCCATCACCCAGAATGATACCACAGTACAAGGACAAAATGATTGACTTCAACAATTGGCTAAGCTTCTGGTGTCATTCTAAGGGGATCCAGTATCTGTCTGCCTGGGACGACATGATAGACAGACCACGATGCTTTGCCAGAGATGGCCTGCACCTGTCACCCTTGGGATTCCGAATACTGGCTAAGGCTCTTGCCACCCCTATAGTACCTTTTTAGGCAAGGTTTAAATGACAAATTCACCACCGTAACAGGTACAAGCAAGCAAAATCTGAGGGTAAGGCTACTCAATGCTAGAAGTCTAAACCTCAAAATGCTCTCACTCGAGGCACTCCTTAAAATGGAGAACATCGACATTTGTGCAGTGACAGAGACCTGGTTCAAAGCTCCAGAGAGCACCCCTGTGTTACTAGGCTATAATTCATACCTCACCTTTCAGCCACCTAACCCGGAACAAAGCACTAAAGGTGGAGGCGTGTCCATATTTATTAAGGATATCCACATGATGCCCCAGGATAGTTGCTCAGCATAATACATCCGAGATTATCCAAGTGCAACTAACTCTGGGCAAGACCACAATCCAAATTGTAGCTTGCTACAGATGCCCTACCATTCCCCAGGATTCCCACTCCTCATTTCTTGATACACTGGAAAGTATTAGGTTACAACCCAACACCCTAAAAATGGGTGATTTCAACTACCCCACCATTAACTGGGAAAATTACTCATGTACCAACTCTTTTGCTCAACGTTTTCTGGAATTCATAAATTCCAATGCCTTGGATCAACTTATTCACACCCCCACCAGGGCCAGCAATATCCTAGACCTGGTCGTTACCAACATGGGCAACCGGTGTTCCACACCAGAGGTCAATTCCTCGTTGGTCAGATCCGACCACAAGCTAATCACCCTAGACATCCACATCCCGCCCCCACCCCCAATTAGGGAAACCACCGTAAAAATCTTCTCCAAAGCCAACTTCACACTTCTTAAGACAGAAGTGGCAAACTTCATGACACCCATGCAGATGGACAATAGAGGTACGACTGCTGAATCCTACACAAATGCACTTTATAAGCACTTATACAAGTGCATGGATCATGCTATTCCTAATAGAACCAAGATGCTATCCTCCAAAAACAAGGAAGCCAATCTGGTGGTCCTCTGCCATAAACAAACTCTGCAACAGAAGAAAGAAACTGTTGCAAAAAAGAGTAAAATCCCATGACTGGAGGAACTCCCTGGCCAACCTCAGTAAGAAGCTGAGATCCCTCATAAAATCCTCCAAAGCTAATTACGAAAACAAAATTTCCACTGACTCTAAAGACAACCACAAAGCATTCTATAGCTATGTCAAGAGTCTCAATGGCAACACTCATATCTTCTCTGAGTTACAGCACAATAGCACTAAATATACAGAACCAACTGACATTGCCAACATCCTGGCAAGTAGGTTCAATGCTAACTTTACCCCCCTCTCACCCCCTAGAGGGCCCATCCCTATACTGGAAGAATGCAAAGTTCCTGTAATCATGGCTACACAGGTAAAAAACACTCTCCAAAGCCAAGAACACACCATCCATGGGCCCTGACAATATCCCGGGCTGTGTTCTACACGAACTACAGAATGAACTGGTACCCTACCTAAGTACCATGTTCAATCATAGCCTCACCTCAGGCTTTATGCCCACTGAATGGTGCACCATGATGGTTATCCCATTCCACAAAGGGGGAGCCACGATGGACCTCGGGAACTACCGCCCCATAGCCTGATGAGCCTGGTCTGCAAGGCCATGGAATGTATCATCATGGAACTCATAAACAAAGACATTGGTAATATCCAAACTCTGGACCCTATCCAGTTTGGGTTTGTAAAAGGCAGATCATGTCTCCTAAACCTGATTGACTTCTTTGAAGCAGTCACCGAAGCCATAGAAGAGGGTAAGGTGGTTCACACAGCTTATCTAGATCTCGCCATGGCTTTTGACATCATCCCCCACTTTGGAATTATAGATAAGCTCACTAAACTAGGTATAAATCCCTATGTCACAAGATGGGTTGCCAACTAGCTCACAGACAGAACCCACATTGTGAAAGTAGCAGACTCCAAATCCGACTTCAGACCAGTGACAAGTGGAGTACAACAGGGTTCAGTCCTGGGTCCTCTCCTGTTTGATATCTACTTTTCTGAAGTACAGGCTAAAAAGAAGGTCTTTGGCTAACAAAGTTTGCAGATGACTGCAAACTAGGAGCCATAATTGAACTTCCTAATGATGTGGACATACTACAAAAGGGCCTCACTGAGACAGATGCCTGATGTCAAAGCCATGGCCTGAAGCTCAATGCCAAAAAGTGTATTGTCATCCCCTTTGGTAAAAACTCTATACCCATGAACTACCACATAAGTGGTAGTCTATTTAATGCTGAAAGTGTGATAAGAGACCTTGAGATGCAGGTGGATAGTAGTATCTCCTTTGATAATCACATTGCTACAGTGGTCAGGAAATCCTTCTACATGGCTCACCTCATCACAAAAGGTTTCTCATCAAGAAAAAAAGAGGTCTTTGTTCCCCTCTACTCATCACTCATTAGACCCATTATACAGTACAATGCCCCTTTTGGTATGTATCTCACAAGACATCTACAACAACTGGAAAGGCCACAGAAATACCTCACAAAGAGGATTACTGGCCTCAAATAGATGCCCTACGCAGACCATCTAAAAAACTCCAGCTTTACTCCGTCGCATATCGCCTACTCTTAGGCGATCTCTGCCTAACATACAAAGCTATGTCAAACCCAGAGCTGTTGGACATGCTCCACTTAAAGAAATCCCAATCCCTCCGAGCTACATGCTCTAGGGACCTAAACCTTGTCACCACAATAAACAGAACATGCTGGAGGGATAGATTCCTGTCCCAGAGACTTCCCATACTCTGGAACAGACTACCTATCTATGTCAAACAGAGCTCCTCATTAGCACCCTTCAAGAAAAATCTTGATGACTGGATGGAAAATATTCGGAAATTCACTCCAGGGAACACTTCTGTGGCTCTGCTCGACAGGGGCACAGGAAAATCATTTTCTTGGGTGGTGAAAGCCAGGGTACCTTTTTGGCTAGGATTATCTAGGCCCTAGGGCTAATAGCCTAGTACCTACCTATGAACCTATGAATTTGTGATAGTCACTCGGCACCATTCTGGAGAAATCTTGAGATCAAGGGAAGTGGGAGATATGCATAAAATATCTCAGTTGGTCAACACTGTGACAGTGCATCATTAGGTGTCTGTTCTGGAGGGGGAATCATGGCAAAGAATCTACTGCATTCGGTGGTGGTGTCCTGATTAGCAAGGTGGCTGCCATAACCTCATGGCTTTATAACAAAAAGAGTAGGATCTGGTTCCCACATTTGTTGATATACCAGACAATTGTCATGTTGTCTGTTTAGATAGAAATAACATCTGGGGAAGGTAGTCCTGAAGTTCCCACAACACAAGAAGGACCATCCTCAGTTCCAAGACATTGATGTGAATCCTGATCTTGTTCTCCATGCAAAGACCTTTCTTCATTATGCCCTCCCCATTTGTGGGAGGATGCATCAATGATCACCACTGTTGAGGGTGATGCAGAATGGAATGGTTTGCCCTTATGAATTTGAGGTAATGTGAGCAACCATAGAAGATGATACCTGCAAGATTGGGTAAAAATTATAGTGTTGGAGAGAATATGGTGAAATTGTGACCAATGACCCTGAAGTAGCTACTGAATTATTCTCATGTGTTATTGGGTAAACTGAACCATTAATATAGAAGACAACATTAAGCCCAGGACTCTGAGTAGGTGGGCAGTTGGCCAAGTATTCTGAAGGATTCCACTGCTAAGCACAGAGATTGTATTCTATCCTGGGGAAGGGAAACAATGGATGTTGAGTTGCCTATATGACATCCCAAGAAAACCCAACTGTTGAGATAGTTTTAAGCTTGACTTCTGCAGGCTGACTGAGATGCCCAGGAAATTTAATAAAACTAGTAGGTAATGTATGGCTTTCTTCAGTGACTCTGTCAAAGGAATGGCTAGGAGCCAGTTGTCCACGTAATGGGAATACATTGAATCCCTGAAGTTGAAGTTGGTAAGCAACAACTGTCACACATTTGGTAAGTACCCTGGGGGCTGTTGTAAGACCAAATGGTAGAGATCTGAATTTATAGTGATTGGTTCCTATGCAGAAGTGCAAGAACTCCTGGATTCTTTTGCTATCTTTATGTGCAGGTAAGCATTTTGAAGATGTACCGAGTGCATTCATTCTTTCTCCCACAAGCATGGCAGAATTGAATGCACAATGGCGATCCTGAATGGAGTCTTTTTACCAAAGGTGTTGAGGAAGCAGAGGCCTAGAAAGGGCCCGAGGACATTTATTTTCTTTGGAATCAAAAATAACTTTGAATAAAATCCTGACTCTTTCAAATCTAGGAGGACCTCCTAGATGGCTTTTTTTTAAGAAGAGCAGAAACATCTTTCAATATGGCCTTTGCCTGGTTGAGTGGAACATTTAGCAATGGAAACTCTGTTTGAGGGGATTTTCCAAAAATGGAATTACATAGCCTCCAGATATTATCCCTTTAACCATTTGTCTCATAAGATGCTGAATGAATCTGGGTAGAGGAAGATATGTACTCTGACTGCCTCCAGAGAGGAGCAGTCAGGCATACCTTCAGAGGTTCCTTGGCCTTTGTTTGGAAAAGGAAGCATGATAATCCTGGTTCTGGGGACCTCCTTAGCCCCCCGGGCATATGTCTATTAAAGTGTCTGCCCCTGTCACAAGGCAAGTCAACCTGGCATTTTGACCTGTGAAACCAGAGCAAAAGAGGTCAACTTTAAGGGGCACTGCAGAGCCTCAAAGTTGACTCTGATGGCAGACAAGGTCTTGCCATCTTACTCACTCTTCTGCATCTTTTATTTGATGGCAATTCCAAACAATTTAGAGCTATCATATTGGGTCATTTGTAATGGATGCTTTAAAGTTGTGTGTAAAGTCACATAACCTCAGACAGGCATGGCAACTAATTGCTATGCTTGTGCCATCTGCCTCTTCCACTCCATCTGCTTGTTATGTATCGGGCACATGGAGAAGTTAGTCATTGCTGACATCGTCATCAGGGTAGCTTGAAGCTGCTTCTGAAAGTCAGCTATCATTGGATTCTTCAGAGTAGATAAGGCCTGCTGGGCCATCTCTCTCTCTGAAATCTATTCATATGAGAAGCATAGTTCAGTGCACGTAGAACAAAAGTGCTCCAAGTCTATTCATGGACCTAGAGTCCTTATTAAGAGGATGAACAGAAGAGTCCTCAGACAACTCATGTTTGGTAGTTACTATCACAATTAAGTCTACTGGAGAGGTCTTGAACCAGAACGGTTTATCCTTTGGGAAAGTAAAATTTTAACAGGTTTCCTAGAGATTGCCTTACATGTGTTGGGCTCCTGCCATGCTCTCCTAACCACCAGTTCTATGAGTCTGTCATCCAGAGGGATCACCCAGGACATAGAAGGTGTCATTTCACATCTCAAACAATGCTTCCTTATCCTGAGAGGCAGGGTCTGTAGACCAGAAACCTCTTTGACATATCAACTCCAGGATATCACGAAAGGAGTTGTCTTCTGGGGGGACTGCAAGGATCCCTCTATGCCCTCAGAGTGAAGATCCAAAGTAAGAGACTCTGAGAAGGAGTCTATGTATTTCCTCTTACACCCCCTCTTTTTTGGTGGTTCAGATCATGAGTCTCCCAAATTGTAAGAGGGCTGCCTCTACTCGTAGGCAGGAAGCTTACGGTGGACATGTGGATGCCAAAGCAGAACCAGTCAGGATAGAAAAGAGGATCCAAGGAAGGAACCAAGGTCAATATGGCCTTTGCTCATACTCCCTCAGATGATGCACTGATCATCCCCAGTACCGGGAAAACTGAACCAACTTCCAAAATATCCAAAGAAATCACTTCGGCAGATGGATCCATGTCTCTTTTGGAGGAAACAGAAAAGGTCTATGTTGAGCCTCCCAAAGTCAGTAAGAAGGGAAGCTGAGTTAAGGACAGAAGGCTCAGACATCACCAGTGGCACTGAAACACTCTGCATTGACAACTGCAGATAGGGCAAACTAAGACTATGGCCCAGAGACTCAGACAAGTCCAATGAGGACAGAGTCAAATGAGTTGGATCCAAGGAGTCTGGAGTAGATTTAGTAAGGTACAGGGCCCGGCATGAACATCGGTTCAAAGGGAATTGGTGTTTAAAAAGAGAAAGTCAGACAGGTGAGGGAGCCAGGATGTGGGAAAATATGCAGATCCAGTCACCTTTGGAGAAGAAAGGGAAGGAATAACCCCCATTTCAATTTGTATCTTTAAGAATGACTGCATAAAGTGATTAAAATCAGCTTCTGAAATGCTTCTATAGGACCTGAAGGATCACTATAATATAGCTTAGGAAAGTCTGGAAGGAAGATGTTCAGTTTTATCAGACAAGTTTCTCTTGAGAATCTTAAATAGTTATAGTATGGAAAATCTCTGGATCTAGAGAAGGAGTACAGTTTGGGATACAAGTCCTGTGCTCTTCAAACCTTGAGACCTTAGTGGCAGACATGCTTCTTAAATCTCCATATTTTTGCAGAATATCCACATTTTTGTCTCATATTTTTGGTCTGTTCCTCATAAAATCTGTAGTCTCCTGGCAAGTCCCTGAGGATTGAAGTCACTAAATAATGACACATTTGAGTTCCAAACTTCATATCCTTTAGAAAATGCATGCTAACACAAACCCTATTATTCTAGCTACTTTCTAAGGTCATAAGAGCAACATTTAAAATCTGTTTCTATTTTTGGGGCTTTGTACCCTGCATTATTTTATGCTTTGTCCATATTTATTGTGCTGAGGTTGAGAAGTATAGTGGCCAAGGATGGAGATGATGGTTTGGCCAACCTTTTCTTCAGAACTAGGTCTCTAGCAGATTTCTTAAGGTTTTGAGTTTCTGGATCTGGCAGGAGCAGGCCTTTAATAACAAGTTTATTCAGTTGATCCGCCAGAGCTCTGGATTCAAAGGAAGATCATATGTCACAATAGTTTTTTATTGACTTTACATCACAATCCAATGAAGAAGGGATACTTAAATTCAAATATACTTAAGGCAAAATCCATTGGGAATGGCACACACTGGCTAGTGGCCAAAAAGCCAACAAATTTTCATACGAATCAATGCACACTTCTATAATAAAACCACAACAACACTAACACAGCTAGTAACAACTCTTTCCAAACAACTGCTAGAACAGAAACAAAAAAACTGCATTTATTTACAGTGAGAAAATGGTGACAAATGCCAGGGGCTTGGGAAAAAAAGTTAAGTAAAAAAAAAAAAAAAAGAAGTTATGTCTGACCATAACGTTACATCTGTGTTGTTCATCTTCTTTCATTCATCACTGATGGGTTCAGTTCCGAGCTCTTGGAACCGAGTCAGCCTTTTTACCAAGCTCGCGCCAGCCAAAAAAAACTCTCGAGCTAAGTTTTTACCCAGAATTCCCTTCTCTCTGTTATCTCAGATAGAGTTTGCTACAGCAAGGGAAGTAAAGCCAAGGCCACTTCTGCGCAAATACCCTAGGACACCACTTTGACCCAAAGCATCCCCCAGGAGCCTTTGGAGGGGGAAGGAGGGTGGGAAGTGATAAATGAAAGAAGATGAACAACACAGATGGGACATTATGGTAAGACACAATGTCTTTATCTGATGTTGTTAATCTTCTTTCCATTCATCACTGATGGGACAGAATCCCAACCTACCTTGAGGTCCATGGGCAGCCCTTATGGAAGAACATTCCTGAGTACCACTGAGCCGAAGGCAGATCTCTCTCTGGAAACCAAGTCCAATTTGTAATGATTGATAAAGGTATGAGGCTTAGCCCAAGTAGCTGCTGCACAGATGTCACCCATAGAAGCCCTGGAATGGAAAGCTACAAATGCTGCCATAGATCTAGTGGAGTGAGCTTTAACCTTTGGCATAGGTTCATTACTGAGAGAATAGATGAAACGTATGCAGTCCCTTAGCCATTTCGATAATGTAACCTTGGAAACAGCATCTCCCACTCTGGGCCCAGAAAAGGAGATAAAAAGCTGTTCAGACTTACAGATAGGTTTAGTCCTGTCTAGGCAAAATCTCAGTTGCCTATGTACATCCAATGAAGGCAATACGCTCCTCTGTTGGACTAATTCGGAAAGAACACTGGTAGGTCAATGGTCTGGTTAATGGAGAATTCAGAAACAACTTTGGGAAGGAAGGATGGATTCATCTGAAGTGATACTCTGTCTTTATGGAAGACTAGATAGGGCCTCTTGATACACAATGCCTGCAGCTCTGAGACTCTTCTGACAGACATGATGGCTACCAAGAACAAAGATTTCCAAGACAAAACTTTAGGTCACACTTCGCAGCAGGTTCAAAAGGTTTTTGAGTCAAAGACTGAATGACTAAAGTGAGGTTCCATGGTTCCACAGGCTGTCTGACAGCAGACCTGATATGAGAGATTCCCTTGAGGAAGGTCTTGCATAGACATAAAGTAATAAGAGGGGTGCCATCTCTACCATTGTGGAAATTAGAAATTGCCTCTAGGTGTACTCGTACAGTAGAGGCAGAGGGTCCATTATCAAAAAACTTAGCCAAGTACCGAAGTACCGCAGTTACTGGAGCCAAATATGGGTCTAGCATGTTATCCTTAGACCAGATGGAGAACCTTTTCCACTTATCCTGATATAGTTTTCTGGTGGATGGTTTATGAAAGGCCAGAATGATGTCTTGAAGAGGCGAGGAGAGATTAGCTTGCCTGGCAACTAATGGAAGTGGAGAAACCAAGCTGTCAGCTTGAGACTGGACAGATTTGGGTGGCTCAACCCTTGGGGGTGAGTAATCAGGTCTGGAAGAGGGTCCAGAATCCACAGCGGGTATACTAGGTAAGGCCAAAGGAAGGGGAACCAAACTTGTCGAGGCCAGAACGGAGCTATGAGGATCACCTTCCATCTCAACTGAAGAGCTTTCTTTAGAAATTGTGGAATCAGGGGAATGGGAGGATAGGGGTAAAGAAGTCCCGTGGGCCAATCGTGGATTAGAGCATCCCTCGGGAACTCCCCCTCCGGAGGAAGAAGGGCAAAATAGGTGCTGCACTTGTTATTCGAAGGGGAGGCGAAAAGATCACAGCAAACCCCCAAACAGTATACACAATCATCATGAGAATCACTATTAGGTAACTTGCCATTACATGAAGCACAATGCTTAAAACCTGAAGTACCTTTCTTATCAGACATCTTGACAGAGAGACACCACAGGCCAACAGTATAACCAGTCAGAACAAATAAGACAAACGTTGTTCAAAAAAGTCACAATTGTACTAGTACAGTGATATGTAAGAGAGAAAACAGAAACACCTTACTAAAAACAATCCTAACAGGCTAAACAGGAAATAAAAATGCCAGCTATGGTATTGAAGGAATACCACAAGGGTAAGGGAGGAAAGGCCGTACCAACAATGGTACTTGAAAGTTTACCAACAGTAACAATGGGCAGAGTAGAGAGGAAAAAACAAGGTCTGACAGAAGAAAACAGACTAGAAAAACTATTCACTCAATAAAAAAATTAAGATATCAAAAGTTTTTCACACAAATATCAAATAAAGTTCCACTTAGCTGAGAGCTCGGCAGAAACACGGCTTTACGGCTATGTGCCAAATGAGATCTGAGGTAACAGGGAGAAGGGCCTTCTGGATAGAAACTTAGCTTGAGAGTTTTTTTTTTTTTGGCTGGTGCGAGCTTGGTAAAAAGTCCGACTCAGTTCTTAGCCCAATCAGTGATGAATGGAAAGAAGATTAACAACATCAGATCATCTGTTTATATAAATAGATCTAATCACATATACTACTCAAACAATCATTCAAAAAAGGACAGAAGTCCAAAAGATACTGCTTATAAATGTTGAAGGTGGAGCATTTATCTGCTGCCCGGCCATGCTGCTTCCATTATAATAGCAAACAAGATAAGAGGTAGCTAAGGGAACAGAGGGATTATGGGAAGGAATATTTTTTTTAAAGGGGCCTGAGGGTGGAGCACTCTCTCTAGTAGAATGTGGCTTTACTGATGAAGAAAGACATTTGCCATGAAAAGAATAACAAAAGGAAATGACCTTAGATATCTAGGAGGAGATGGTTTGCTTAGAAACAGCCAACCCCAAAGTCCTGTGACGAAAAGAAACAAAGAGCTGCTCAGACTTATGAATCAATTTTGCTGTATCTAAATAATACCTGAGCTGTCTATACAGATTCAAGTTGTGAAGAACCTTCTCACTGGCAGACGCGAAAAAGGAAGGAAAGTGAATAGACTAATTAAGGGACAACTCACTGACCACCTTGGGCATAAAAGAAGAATTATTTTGAAGAGAAACCCTGTCTCTGTGAAAAACTAAAGAAGGAGTAATAGCCATGAGAGCCCGGAGCTCAGACACTCTCTTGGCTGAAGTGACAGCCAAAGGAACAATCTTCCAAGTACAGTGTTGCAAGTAAGCTGAAAAAGCAGGATCAAAAGGAGCCCGAGTCAATTTTTCAAGTACAAAACTGAGGTCCTAAGAAGGCAGAATAGGATTTCTGGGAGGCCTAATATGAAGAATGCCATTAAGAAATTGCTTAATCCCAAACCGAGAGGCCAGAGGAAGATTCAAGGGCAGACAAGCAGAAATTGATGATAGGTAGTTAAATGAAGAACATGCCAACCCAAAATCCATCAGATCACACAAATGAGAGACAACTAGAGGAACCTCCACAGAGTGGGATCCTGATAGCGAGATAGACGCCAGACAGACAATCTTTATCATTTAGACATATATGATTTTCTGATAGTGGTTTTCCTGGCCTCCTGCACAACCCACAGCACATCCTCAGAAAAGAGGTGCCTAAAAGGAATCAAAACACTATCACCCACAGTGTCATTTGAAGAGTAGACAGGTAAGGATGGACAAGAGATCCTTTGTCTTGTGTGAGAAGATCCACCTGGTGAGGTAACTTGTGATGATTGTCCCTTACAAAGTGAGAAAGGAGGGGAACTAATGCTGCCTGACTAAAAATGAGTCACCAGCAAAATTTTTGGAGAGTCCTGCCTGATCTTGTGCACAACTTGTGGCAACAAAGGAAGGGGGGGAAGGTATATAGAAACATGCCCTTTCAAGGAAAAAAACAGACCATCCACCTTCCAAGTCAAAGGACTTGGAAATCTGCAACAGAATAGAGAAAGTTGTCTGTTCAGAGCGGAGGCAGGAAGATCTATCTGAGGAATACCTCACCGATGGACTATGTCCAGGAGAACACATCATGTGAGGCATTCATTTGTGAGCCAGTGTTCTGAACCTGCTGAAAGAGTCTGCTACTGGATTGTGCTCTAAGGGAATGTAAACCACCTGAAGAGTCACTTGGCTCTTGATAGCAAGATCACAGACTTCAAGACCTAGTCTACAAAGGAGATAAGACCTTGTAACCCCCCCGGCTGATGTACCACATCACAGTGGTATTGTCTGTAAAGACTTTGAGGGAGCTGGGATGGAAAAGGGAATGAAAGGCTTGTAGAGCCAGAAGCAGAGCTCTTATCTCTTTTATGCTGATGTGGTCTGACCTCTGATGACGAGGCCAGAAACCATGGACTTTTAGGGGGGCACAAGAAGCTACTCATCCCAAGTCTGAGGAGTCCTTGAGCAGCTCCTGAGAAGGAACCAGAAACTGCAAGGGAAGCTCTGGATTAAGAGAGAGTTGATAAATCTACCACTGAAGCCCGAGTTTTAGACATGGAAGAAAAGGAACAGGGAACTCCAGACCGTGGCAATGTTGGAGCCACACTGATTTCAGGTACCATTGAAATTTTCTCATATGGAGCCTGGTGAGAGGGAGCATGAGAATGGTGGAGGTCATAAATCCCATAACCCCAAGAAATTCCCTGGCCGAGAGAGAGGACAGAGGAAGAGACTGGAAAAAGGTTGCCAGAGACAGAACTTTGGGAAGAGGGAGAGATGCCATCATGGGAATAGTCTAAAGCCTGCAACCAAGAAAAATGTAATCCTGGAAAGGTGTCAGGACTGATTTCTTGAGGTTTATAATGAACACCATACTGTGTAAAAGATATATGGTAAACTAGAGGTCCTGCTGGGAGAATGAACTTAAATGAGTATTTACTCAAGATAGGGAAAAATAGGAATCTCCTGAAGCATTAAAAATGCATTGACTGGAGCAAGGCATTTGATTAACACCCTTGGGGAGTAGGAAGAGCAAATGGCTAAGCAGAGAACTGAAAATGCAAGGAAGAAACATAGAAATGTAAAACTTTCCTGAACAGAGGGTGAATGGTTATGTGAAGGTACACATCCTTGAGGTCTAGAGAAACCAAAAAGGCTTAAAGAAGAGTAAACAAGGTCTGATGAGACAACATACAGAAAGAAGTAACTTTGAGAAAGGCACTGAGCATAGGAAGATCCAGAAGGTTTCCATGTACCCTACTTCTGAGGAAACAAAAATATTCTGGAGTAAAACTTCTTTTCCCATCTGGGTGGGTGAAATGAGCTGAATGGTGCCCTGATCCAAAAGGAATTGCAGAACAACTGGAAAATGAGGAAGCTGTTCTAGAAGAGGTTAATGAATACCTGAAAAGGGGGAAGGGATTTCCAAACCATGAAATGCACCTGACAAATAACAGACAGCTACTAACCAAGAGTCTGAGGTGATCCGATGACAATTTGGAAGAGATAGAGAAAAGCAGAGAGACAGGGGGATCTGACAGAGGGGAAGGGAAGGTCAAACATCAAATAGAAACAGGCTTGTCCTGAAAAGAAGGTTTCTGAGAAGGAGGCTGAGTGGACTTAGCAGAAGGAACATGCCTAATACCCTTCTTACCTTTAAGAGGAGAGTGAGTCTATCTATGAATAAAGGCAGACTTAGAAGGCTAATGCATAGCCACATAGGAAATTACCAGGCTAACAGCTTAAGGGCCCTTATAAGCCTAGCCAATATAACCTGATTTTTCTCAATATATGGGCCCTAGAGGCAAGAGGATGGTATGGATTTGTGCCTGTGCATTAAGTGTCTTACAGATTTCACCTATCCATAAGGGGCATGGGTACTACTCCAGGTGTGAATTTGTGATTCCCCATCCATTGATCCAAACTGCATATGAAGATGGCCAGGGAAGGGTTCTGCTTAATGTGAATAGAAAGCCTGTTCCACACACGTGTCTTTCCAGCATGTTTTGAGTTGCTAAGTTTAGACCCCTAGATCACGTGACCATCGTGCTGGTTCAATTGCAGATGTATAGCAGCTCCATCAGGGCTGGATTTGTGAGTGCCTTGTAGGTCAGACATAGGTCATCCATTAATAGTCAGTAGGAGATAAAGGAAAAGGATAGGGCATATAGTCTATTTGCACTGTTCATGTTGTTTATACCATGTATTTTCTTTGTGAGGAACCTCTGAGGTCGCTCCAGCTGCTGTAAGTACCTACTCAAGTACATGTCAAATGGCGTACTGTACTCAATTACTGGTCTAATGAGGGCTGAGTACAGTGGGAGTATAATTTATTTGGATATGAATGCCATACCTTTACTTAAACGTTGTGCCTTATAAAAGGATTTCCTCACCACTGTGGATACAAGGTGGTCAAAATTCAGGTTACTATCTATCTGTGTACCTAGATCTGTCACCTCTGAGTCTAGTCTAAGGGGTGTGCTGTTCATGCTCTAATTTGTAGGGGGATTTAACTTTCCAAATGGTATGATAATGCATTTTTTTTGCATTTAATTTTAGGGCATGGTTCTGGCACCAATCATTTGTCTGATCTAGCCTCATGAAGGATATCTACATCATTTGGGATTCAATGATTGCCCCCAGCTTGCAGTCATCAGCAAACTTTGTCATCCAGAGACCTTCCACATTAGCCTTGGCTTCAGTGATGTTTATTCCGAATAGCACAGAGCCCTGTGGCACACCACTAGTAAATTAAAGTTATGTACTCAACATAACTATGCATCTGTGTTGTCTATCTTCATTCTTCCTCAACATATAAGTTATGGATCTGACCTTGGTTCCAACTTGGCCACATTCCACAGACTTGCAGATCCAACTCTCCAGCTCCTCCCTCAACGCATAATGCTCTAGTCAGCCTACAATACCTAAGATTGAGTTTGCTGCCTTATAGATCCAAAGATATAATAGAAAAAGGAAATAGCAGTAAAGCTAGGGCTCAAACCTGGAACAAAAGGTTCCAAAATATCCATCAGTTCACTCCAAAGGGTAACAGGAAAGGGGGTGGAGGGAGGGGGGGGTTGAGGAAAAATGAAAATGGGCAACACAGATGCATAGTTATGGTGAGTGCTTAACTTTAATATCTGATGTTGTCCTTTTCAGTCTTCCTCAACATATGGACAGAGTCCCCAGCTACATGAATCTTGGGTGGCCCTCATGGAAGGATATTCTAGAGAACTGCTCAACCAAACAAAGCTCTACTTCTAGAAATCAAATCTATGTTGTAGTGAACAATGAAGGCTTGGGCATTAGACCAGGTAGCTGCTGCACAAATATCATCAATGCAAGTTCTAAACAGAAGGCAAAAGAAGTGGCAATGGATCTAATACAGTGTGCCTTAGGAGGTTTGATAGGGAGAGACCTTACTGGGAATATACAAAAGAAATGCAATTAGTAGTCCAGCTGGCCAGGGTGAGTTTAGAAACTGGTGATCCCAATCTGTTTAACGAAAAAGAGACAAACAACTGGTCTGTTATAAAACAACTGGAACTGGGATCTTTAGAAAAGGGTAGGAGCAAATTATATAGGAAATAAAAATGGGAACAGTGGGATCAATACATGCAGAGTACGAACAAGGTCTAAAACAAAGGCAGAATTTGAATGAGCTATGTAATGGTTGACTGACATTGACTAGATATATTAAAAGTAATGTATAATGTTTGCAGCTACAGTTGTATTGGGACAGTTTGTAATGTATAATATTTACAATTGAAATTGTGTCGCTATGGTTTATTTTCATTTATATAAATATATGATTGCCTATGTTATGTATAATAATTTAATAAAGGTGTTTTTTGTTTAAACCAAATAAATGGTCCATTTTCCTGAAATCCTTTGTCCTGTGTCAATAGAAACATAGTTGTCTATATACATCTAAAAGATGTAGCATATATACTCTCTTATTTGAAAAATTAGGGAAGACAGGCAAATGAACTGTTTGAATGATATTTGATTCACAGGCTACTTTTGGCAAAAAGGATGGATTGGTTCATAAGGTAACTCTATCTCTGGGAAAATCAATGTGCAGTGATTTGGATGATAGACCCTGGAGTTCAGAAATTCTCCTTGCAGATGTATTAGCTACTAAAAATTTGTTTTCCAAGACAAAAGTTTTAAATGAATTGGCTGAAGGTTTGAAATGTTGTATCAACCTCTAAAGTACAACTGTCAAGTCCCAAGGATGAAATGAATCTTTGACTGGAGGTCTAAGTAAAAAGGTTCACTTTAGGAAAGCACAGTTTTGAAGAAGCTAAATAAAAAGCTTTCTTTCCTGAATGATAATGTGATATGGCAGCTAACTACTTTGATTGTGGAAAGAAATAAAAGTTATGTACTGAACATAATTATGCATCTGTGCTGTCCATTTTCATTCTTCCTTATTGAATGGGGTCTCGGATTTGATCTCAGATCTAACTTGGCCATTTTTCTCTAGATTTTTGTATATGACTCTTGAGCTGCTGCCTTTACCCATAATGCCTCTAACTACTGCATTACCTCAGATCGAGTTTGCTGTTGCTATATACCAATCTAAAATACAGATTATAATAAAAAAGAAAACAGTATAGTAAGATACAAGCAGTCAAAATGTTTTTTGTCTCTTTAGTCTCATACACAGATCAGGTATATTTTTATCAACCAGAGGAGAACTTGCGGATAGCAATTAGTAAAGAGCTGAAGGACTTTATCTGGGAGGGGAAGATAGCAAGGGTCAAGTGGGATAAACTGATTCTTCCAGGAGAACAGGGTGGATTAGGATTACCCAATATGAAGGGGTACTTTAGAGCTACACAGTTAAGACTCCTATACATAGCACCAACAGAAAACTACAATTCAAAGTGGAAAGGGATGATGCTGAAACAGGGAGAAAGCTCAAGAAACAAGGAGACTGGGATTTTGGATGCAGGCCTTTTGGGAGAATAACAATAATCATACAAAATATTATATTCATAAAGTAGCAGAAAGTATTGTAAGAACTAAGCCAACACAGGAATGGAGAAAGGAGATTCTGCTGATAAGGATGACTGCAATTAGGAATATAGACAATAGGCAAGAGGGGGCTGGAACTTGTTGGAGAAAACTGGCAAAAGAACCAAGATATTGAGAGCAAATAACTAGAGAGGGAAATGTAACTGAATGGGAAGAAGCCAAACATTTATTTTGACTGCAGGTTAGAGATCACCTTCCTTATCAAGGATTGATATCAGAGTATAGGCAAAGAGAAAGAAATAGGGGGATCCTAAATGAAAGACCAGCACTGAAAGAGTTTTTCGTAGAATCTAGAACAGAAGCTGCCATTAAAAATTAATAATTAGTAGAGCATACAAAATATTGCATGATAACTATAAGAATCAATCAGAGAAGGTTAGAAAAAATTGGGAAGAGAGACTGGATAAGCAATTCATAAATAAACAATGGGAGGATATATGTACATCTCCCAAATATGCAACAAAATCTAGAAGATTTACGATTTTTGCTTGGAAGTGTTTACATGGATATTTTTATTCCCCAAGTAGACTACAGAGAATTTTTCCTCAGGTAGATAGCAAATGTTGGAGGTATGACAGGAAAGAAAGAGGTACTTGGGAACATATTTTCTGGGAGTGCGGTGGGTTGGCAGACTTTAAGGATTCCCTGAGGGATGTACTGTCTGAGATGATGGGTGGGTACATTGGTGTGATGAGGGAGATGTTTTTTATAAGCTATGATACAAAACTGGAATAACCTAGACATGTTAAGGCCTTGTTGTGTCTAATTATGGTGGCTGCCAAAAAGCAATTACTAGAAAATGGAAATCAAAATCTAAACCAGCTATATTAGAAGTAGTGAATATAATAACAGAGTTAAAACAGCTGGAACTGAGATCTTTAGAAACAGGCAGGAGCAAACTACATAGGAAAAAAAATGGGAATTGTGGGAATAATACATACGGGGGGATGAGGTTTAATAGAAGGCATAACGAGTTATGTAATGTTTGACTGAAAATGTTTGCATAGATTATAAGTGATGAATAATGTTTGCAACTGGGACTGTGTCAATATAGTTTGTGATGTAAAATGCTTGCAATTAAGATTGTGTAAGTGTGGTTTGTTTTCATTTATATAAATGTATGATTGCTTGCGCCAAAAAAAGATAGTTTAATAAAGCTGTTTCTTGTTTAAAAAAAGGGAGCAGGAATTGAATAATTTATGTAATGTTGTTTAGGTTATATGATATAGAGCAATATATGTGAAGTATGATACTTGTAAATGTTAATTTGTAATACAGTTTGATTACTTTTGTATAAATGTAAATTTGCCCTCATCATAAGTGATAATTCAATAAAAGTGTGTTTAAAAAAAAAAAAAGAAAGAAACCAGTATAGGTACGGAATAGGGGCTTAAACAGGAACTGTGGTTCCTAACAGCAACTTCATCAGGTCACTCCCAAAGACATGGATAGGGGAAGGGGGAAGGAATTTGAGGAAGAATGAAAATGGGCAGCACAGACGTATAGTTATGGTGAGTACATAACTTTTATATCTGATGTAATTTTTATTCATTCCTCAATAAATAGGACAGAGTCCCCAGCTATGATAACCTGGGGTGGCCTTCGTGGAAGAATATTCCGGAGAACCACAGAAAGAAATGCATCCCTGTTTCTGGAGATGATATCCAACTCATAATAGGAACGAAGGTATGAGCATTAGACCAAGTGCCAGTTGCACAAATATCAATGGAAGCTCTGCCCAAAAGGCAGATGATGTAAGTGCAGATCTAGTTGAATGTGGTTTTAGAGGTCTTGGTAAGGATAAATCTCTTAAGTAATAAACACAGGAAATACAATTTTTTATCCATTTGGCTAAGGTAAACTTGGACACTATTTTTCCTGATTTGTTATGGAAAAGGAAACAAAAAGTTGGTCAGTTTTTCTAAACTCAATCTTTATGGAAAATAAAATAAGGCGGTTTTGAAGAGAGTGCTTGAGTTTAGAAACTCGCCTCACATGAGTAATAGCCATGAGGAGGACTGTTTTCAAGAAAGAAATTTGAGATCTGACTGAGCCGAGGGCTCAAGGAGAGATTGGACCAAGCTCTGTAATACAATAGTAAGATCCCAAGGTGGAGTAGGATCCCCTTTTTTGGGGGTCTAAGCAGAAAGGTACCTTTAAAGAATGCTTTACGTGACTTGGATGAAGCTAGAGGGGAAGCATTATCTCCTGTGTGTTAGTTAGAGATGGCTGCTGCTGGACTTTGATGGTGGAGAAACTAGCCCCACCATCGTTCATTCATCCCTAATACGTATAACAAGAAGGTTTGGGGTTTCATTCAGATGCTTTAATACATACAAACACATCAGGATGGATAGCAGCATTATTAAATATGAATGAACTAGTTAACAAACAAAGCTTACATACATACATGCTTACATCTCAACAGCTAACTACAAAATGGCAGTCAGGCTCACATGTGCTCGGTATTTATACTCTAGTGCAAGTCCTTGGATAGCTTATTAAAGGTATATACACACTCATTGATCTACATCCTCCCTCTTAAAAAGATTGCCCTTTGAAAAAGCAATATTAGAATCAGGCACGCATTACTATATTTATTGGAAACAAAACACAATGTTCATGTCCAAGTTGCTTCATATCTGCTACAGGGTTTAGAGATTTGACCATATCTCTTGACATAACACTTGGGACTAGATTTAGCAACAGAGACAGTTTGCGGTGCACAACTCATATCAGGAGCTTCTGAATTCGTCATAGGAACAGGAATGTCCTCTGGAACTTGCTCTGGAATTGGAACACCGGATAACTCACTCTGAGATAAAGTCTTTCTCACAGACTATATGCTGCAGTATAGGCTTGGACACCGGTCTCAAATGTTTCCGATTCCGCCTAAAAGTTGCTCCTTCTGATTCAACAATGTACAATCTCGGCTCTGGAACAATATTCCTCACGACACCAATCTGATCATAACCTCTGGACGTTTTCATCCTTACCACTTCTCCCTCTCATAATGGATTGAGCGGTTCACTGGTCTTATCATAGGAGGACTTCTGGGTTAGGCACTTCTTCAACAGATTGGCTTTCACTGATCTGTTGTTCTTGACACATGGAACCACCAATTGACTACTGATTGGTAATGTCATTCTGGTTTGTCTTGACAGAAGTCTCTGAGCAGGTGAACCAAGATGTTTATCATGAGGAACATTTCTGAGATTCAAGAGATTCAAGAAAACATCACCATTGTCTTGTTTAGACTTCTCAAGTAACTGTTTTGCATTTTGCACTGCATGTTCTGCCAAACCATTTGACTGCAGGTACTCTGGACTACTTGTGACATGAGTAAAGTCCTGTTCTTCAGAAAATCTTTTAACCAGTTGGCTTGTAAACTGAGTGCCATTGTCATAATTAACTTTGTGCAGACTATCATGCACAGCAAAATGATGCTTCATCTTAGTAATGACAGTACCGCATGCCAGGTTAGGAAGTAAGTCAATCTCAAATAAATTGGAGTAAGAGCCTACTAACACCAAATAATGTTGACCACTCCCCTCAAAGATATCAGTGGCTACGGTCTACCAAGGTAGTTCTGGAATGTAGTTAAGCTGAAGTGGTTCTTTCTGTTGATGAGGCTTAGTACTATTACATACTGAAAAGATAATACTGCTCTCTCAGTCTTGTGACATAGAAGGCCAAAATACTAGTTCTCTCACAGTTCTTTTGGTAAATGTGGTTCCTGGGTGACCACAATGCAAGAAAGTAATTGTAGATCACAGTACAAGTGATGTGCTCTGTATCTTTAAGAAGCATGTCAAGGCTGTATGTGCACGTATACATTCCAGACACGTGCACTCCCTAGTGCCATTTTGTAAGAGCAGCCAGAGTGTGAGCATGCATGATTGCAGTTGTTAGTTTGTATATTAAGTTACTTAAGTTAAAGTCAGTAAACTTCTCTAGTGATGTGTTTGTATATAAAAAAGCTGCTTGAACAGAACCCACAAAGACTCTTATATTGTGTCCAAAGTAGGAGAACGACATGGTGTCAGAATTGGGATCGAAGAGAGTAATATTCAGGACCATGAGGTGCCAAAACTACAGTGAAGGTAAAACTGAGAGAAATAAGCACAGAAAGAGCCAGAAAAGAATTAAAGGTAATGAGAAGCAGCACAAACTGTTTAACAGAAAAGACAAAATGAGGCATTACAAGGGCACAATCCGCATTACTGAGCAAGCGGAAGGCATGAAAAGTTTAAGTAAAGCAAACATTTAAAATAAAAGTATTTGATGAAATAATTAACAGTAAAGTAAAATGAGCATGTTTAAAGCAAAACTGGGCATGTTTAGAGTAAAATAAGCACAAGAAAAGTACATTGGGCATGAAAAGGGCTCAACTCATTAACCCAGAGTACCTTCTCATGGCGCCCCTGTGCTTAACACCGAGCACGCCATGAGAAGACAGTAATTTGAAGCTGTTACCCCCCCCCCGAGTGCTTTCCAGAAGCGTGAGAAACTGGCATCCCAATTTGTAGCTGAACTTAATGTAAAACATGCTGAAATGGTAACTGAATGTGTAAATTACCTTATATAGTTACCATTCAGCGTGTTTTTACATAAACGTCACATTAAAGATATTTTAGAAAATCCTGTTTAAAGATAAAGCAAGTGGAGGCAGCCAATCAGATTCTTGCAATCCAAGCCACCACTTGCGTCACACCCCCACCCCCACCAGTAACATCAGATCTGCATAGCCACAGTGAAGTATTCCTTTGAACGTCTTATCTGTATATGTGGAGGGACTTTTTTTATAAAATATTAGTACTTTTAGCTTTAAAGGTTGACGAAATAAGTCAGTGTAGGTCAGTGTCAGTGACATCGATGAAATAAGAGATTAAAAGTGCATTTTTCAGAAGTAAAAGTCCGTAATTGTAGCTGTTAATCATTAAAGTTTAATCCACCACATTTTCTCCCAATTGTTTATTATAGTACAGCAGCAAATGTACAGTATAACCTGTACAGCGAGTAGCTGATGATAAAGAAAAATACAGCTCAAATGAATTCTGAAATGCAAATGTGTGTCATTCTGTAGTGATTTCAGTCCTCGCTGATTTGCCAGAGAACCACAAATGTTATCAGAAATACGCCAAAAATGCGATGCAAAAATATGGACAGTCAAGAGCTATGAATGGGTTATTTTATGAGACATAACCCTTCTTGGTGATATTTTAGTTTAGACCGCACACTCTTATGGGGGCGAACCGCAGAATGTTGTCATACCTCTTCTGTAACAAACTGTGCAGTCATATTTATGCCCACTTAAAGAAATCTGCAGTTATTACACAGAAACAAACCATCCAAAGTCAAACGAAAGCATTCACTGGTTATGTAGGAAGTATAAACATCTTATACAACCCCTTGAACGATGCCATGTAGAATTGGTGGTATCAATCAGATATGGACTGAAAATAAAAATATGCAACCCCACCTAGCCATACACTGAAGTACGCCATATTTAAATTAAAGACAAACAAGTTGAATGTGCCCTGTTTCCCTCTGGCTCGCAAAGATAGTGGAGACAATGCAAGGCGAGTGATCATAGGAAACACAAGATGCCAAACCATATCCACTTTTATATAACAGGCACACACACACAACTGTCTTGCTCAAGAACCATCCCACCACTCAAAAGAGCACACAGTACTGTAGAAAATATGAATGGTGCATACTCGGCAATGTTTTATTTTAGACCACATCATCTGTAACAATCTATGTGAAGCAAACCCTTTACAGAGTTAATGGCACATACTGCTGCCACTCAGAACTGCACTGAATTGCTGTATCCTGATACTTAGTTGACCCCCATCCACTGCCATTAGTGGTCATGAGTTGGTGCATTCTAAAATGAAATATTGTCAGTGTCTCTCCAACCTGTCATTTATCTCACAAGTAAAGCTAAATCCTGTAATTCATTTTGTTTTGCGGATACACAACAGCTCCATGTTAGGGGTGTGATATCGATTGGGTAATTTCCAAGGGGGAGGGGTGTGTGTGTGTGTGTGTGTGTGTGTGTGTGTGTGTGTGTGTGTGTGTGTGTGTGTGTGTGTGTGTGTGTGTGTGTGTGTGTGTGTTTTAAACTGTGGCTTTAGCAGTGATCATCTGTCTGTTAGTCCTTCCTCTAAGATGTTACTTTGTGGGGATTCTGTGACTGCTCCTAGTTTGCAATCATCTGTACAGTCGGTCAGTCTGATTTCCTTGATATTGGCCTTGGCTTCCAAGGAATAGATGGCAAAAAGGTGTAAACCCAGCACAGAGCCCTGAGGGACTCTTGCTAGTGACTGGCCTGTCTGTGGAGGTGGTCTTCTATGTCCTTTTTAATAATTTCCATGGTGATTCTTTCTGTGGCTTTGGATATGAGACTAGTCATGACTGTGTATCTGTAATTCTCTGGGTCTGACAGTGACCAACTCCTATGAGAGTAATGGCCATTGCAGTTCTCCATTCACATGACACAAATGGAAAAATTGAACTGAATTTGTCTGCCAGCAGATTTGCTATATCTTCCATTTCTGTGTAGGTGGCTCCATTTATAATCCGTTCTGCACACTGCTATGTGCTGCATTTGAGGTTTTGGACATAGCTAAGGAAAACTTTATGGCGTTCCTTTGCCTGGGAGGCAGTGTTTACCTCAAATTTGGCTTTAGTACACATAATTGCCCCTTAGTTGCTTGTTCAGATTGATGACTGTTTTTATCATACTGGGCATAGCACTTTCTAATCTTGGCTATGACTGTGTCTTTTTATTTTGTACAACCTGCTATGATTTTTGTATTCTGAGTTTATTTCTGGTAGGAACAGTGTTCTCCCATGTTTGTAAGTATTGGGTCAAGTTTGTGTGCACCCCTAGTGGGTGTATGGACTGTCTGGTCCAAGGTGTTCATATTTATTAAAGTCTGGCAATCTCTGGGCTTGTAAATTTGTTGTTGTGTAAGTATTCCAGTTGGGGGGGGGGGGTAGTTGAAGTTGCCCATAAATATGGTATTGGGTTGTATGATGAGGTCCTCCAATAAGTCAAAGTATGAGTTACGCATTTTGTGGGTCATAAAAGGGTGACCTGTATAGCTTGAAAGGATATTGTGCTGGAGTTTGCCTTTAGAAATCTGGACATGGAGAAGTTCAAGCAAGTCGTCCTGTTTACCAGTCTTGAGGTATGTTTGTTGTTTATTGATTTGAGATACCCCCACCTTTGGTCTCTGATTGTGTATTATCTGGGCTGAATGTATGGAAGGCATTCTAGCCCTGCACTGCCAGTGTGATCTCAATGGCTTTAAAGCATGTCTCAATAACTGCACAGATGTCCACATTCTCAAGGGCGAGGTGAGCCTGAAGGGAATAGAATTTCTTGTTTAGACTCCTGGCATTGAGCAGTAACACCTGTAAATTCCTTTGGGTAAGTTTTGCTATGTCCGGTTGTTTCAGAGAAATCTTTCATTCTGGTGCCTGTGCATACATTACATTGAAGGGCTAGCTTGGGTGAATGCTTCATTTTGGTGGTTGTACATACTCGGAAATGTTACACATGTTTTGTTTGGGGAAGTGTTTAATTTTGGTGATTGTGCATACCTCAACATTGTACTGTAGGGGTTGCTTGGGTGAAGTGTTCATGCTGGTGGTTGTACATACTAGGAAATGTTACTGAAGGGTTGCTTGGGGGAAACATTTCATTTAGGTGCATGTATACCTGGACATATTAATGAGGATGTTGCTTGGGGAAATAATTCATTGTGTATCAGGGAAGTGCTAGTGCATACATGGTCTGACTGCTGAAGTGACCGCTGGGCAAAATAGTTTATTGTGTCATTTTGGTGCTTGTGCATACACAGTGCAAACAACTGGATAAGTTACTAGGGAAACATAGAAATTAAGTCTGAAAATTACATATGGTTACATTACTTAAAATACAGCACAGAAGTATAATTATAGTGTAATATGCCAGCATATAAGACATCAGATACACCAGTGACTAATTAATAGTATAATGTAAAATAAGCAGACAAGAAATCACTTCTGCTTGTATTATTATATTTGTGATTAGTAGTTGCATGAGTGAGATAAAGGGTATCACTTATTGACTACTGCCAGCATGGAGCTACCATATTTTTTGTGCATTTTTCCTGGCTTTGTCAGTCAAGTGTGGAATTTAGGTGGGAGGAACGGCTCAGTAATATGTAAGTGTTATACTATTTTACTGAATTACCCAGGTGTTCTCCATACTGATAATGAGCCTGTGTTACAACAGCTGCACAAGATAATATAATGAATGTCTAGTCAACAGGTTATGTGCAGCAATTACCACCTTGTCTGAGCATGCATAACTTTGCAGTACTGAAAGGAAGGTCATTATCACATTAGCAATAAGTGCAGTTACAATATAGCAGTGAGTCATTACCACTTTTCTGGTAAAATCTCAGCTGCTGCAACTGTTATTCATATAAGCAGAAGTCATTATCACTTTGATGAATGCAAAAGCCAGATTGTGTTTTTTATCTGCTTGTAGTCATTGCAAGCCAACCCCTCATTCTTCATCAACCAGATATCCTCCAAAACCCCTGATATATTTTCCTGTATATATATATATATATATATATATATATATATATATATATATATATATATATATGTGCATATATGTGTGTATATCGATATATATGTATGCACTTGCACATATATACATATACACACGAATATCAGTATGACAGTGGCCTCTCTTGGGACATAGGGTGATGCACCTGCATACATTGTCTGTAGTTCCTTTAGAGGGGATTTACATATGCCTTTTCTGTGCATACATTATCTGTAGTTCATTTAGATGGGATTTACATGTGCCCTTTTTGTGCCCCCTTGTCAGTCATTGTGTGTAATTTTGTGTTTTCACATGTGGTAGGTATGTACATCTGCAGTGTCATCACCACTTACGTATCTTATGAAAAGAATAATGCCCCTGTGGATAGCAGTGAAGATTTGGATGGTCTAACCAGGTAATGCATTGTTGTTGTTGTATCTTTCAGCTTTTCCCAATTAGGGGTCGCCACAGCGGAACTCCAATCCACTAATGATTGACAGTAGATTTTTACGTACCGAGTTGCCAGCCCTGACGCACAACCTTCAATGAAGGTATGCCCATTCACGCATGTCTCCACACAGAAAACACTTTAGGTGAGAATCGAACAGGACAACATCTTACTGTGAGGCGACAACACTACCGCAGCACCACCACCGCAGTTATGATGTACATATATATGTAGTCTTCCAATACATCTGTCAAACATCAGTAGTAATCTGTTTGCATTTTTTTCCTGTGCAGGTTCGTCCACCTTCTGACACTGACATGGCTTCACTAGCAGGAGAACGACAAGTGAGAGTGTGGGTATGTGGCCATTCCTACATTCACTGGGCTGCCAGCCATGCCTCCATAACTGAAAACCAGTACAACTTGAGATTCTCCACATCAAGTGTGAAGGTATACTGGATTGCAAGAAGAGGTATGCATTGGAGCGGAGTACTGCAGTTGTTGGAAGAGAAGTGTCCCATCTACCCTGAGCCCGACATCCTTGTGCTGCACATTGGAGGGAATGATATCATCAGTCAACCACTTGGAAGGCTACAGTTTCAAATCAGAGCAATTTTTGAACACCTTCAGTCGTGGTGGCCACGTTGTCATTTTGTGCCGTCTGACATAATTCCTTGACAGATGTGGAAAACAGCAAACAGTCAATGGGCAGTGCACAAGGCCAGACATTTACAGAATGGGTTCATGCATGGCTCGATGCACAGGGTCGGTGGATCTACAGTCTGTCATGACAGCATCACCACAGATGTTCACCTGTTCAGAAGGGATGGGTTCACCTAAATGAGGAGGGCATTGTCTTGTTCTTGACTGACCTCCACAATGGCATGAGGAGAGCTATGCAGGATTGGTAATATGCAGCTTGTGAGAAAAATGGAAAACACCCATGACCAAGTAGGGACCAGTATGATAAGTAAAAGTCTATTATGAAATGTGTTGTGCAAAATATATTTTCTGAGTTTGGCAAATAACTGTGGTAAGGAGCTGGTGAAGATGCTGAGAAAGAACACCTGTTTCAGGAGAGTGCTAGCACGTACAATCTAATGTGTCAGTAACCATCCTGCAATACTTCTTTTTTTATTCTGCTTAGATGACAGCAAGGGCTTAATAATACAGAACTTGATCCCTTGGGACTAGTGCTGAATGGACACATGTAAAGAGAAAAGGCATAGGTAAGGCAGACTGCTGACACTGAAGGAGGTCGTGAGACTGCAGTGGTATCAGCTGTTTGAGGGGGTAGCCAGAACAGCTATCGGACAGATCAGATGGCCTTGCCTGCCACTGAAGTCCCATGTCTGTCCTGGGTTCATTAGTGGAGTGGTGGTCCTTACCTTGCTTTTTCTCTTTACATGTACCCATTCAGCAGTATGTTGGCTACACCAAGAATGTGTATATTTACACTCATGTGTCTGCATGGTAAAACAACTGCTTCTGAATGCTGTACACATATACATATATTAGTCTTGTTAGGACTCAGGTTATGGAAATTATGATTTTTTCATATTTTGGTAAATAACTTTGCAAGGGAGCATGTCAGTGTGCCAAGTAATACCTAATTTTGAGGACAGTATTGATAGTTCCAACATGGTAAAATAATTGTGCCTGTATGTTGAACATATGTGCAGATAGCAAAGTTTGTTTTGGACTTAAGTTATGGAAATAATTATTTTTTTTCATATTTTGGTAAATAACTTTGCAAGGGAGCATCTGAATGTGCCAAGTAATACCTCATTTTGAAGATAATATTGCTGGTTCCAACATGGTAAAAGAATTGTGCCTCTATGTTGTACACATGTGCAGATATCAAAGTTTGTACTAGGCTATTGGCCCTAGGGCCTATACAAGCCTAGCCAAAAAGGTACTCTGGCTTTTGCCACCCAAGAAAATTATTTTCCTGTGCCCCTGTCAAGCAGAGCCACAGATGTGATCCCTGGGGTGAATTTCCTATTACCTATCCAATCATCAGGATTTTTCTTGAAGAGTGCTAATGAGGAGCGCTGTTTCACTTTGATAGGTAGTCTGTTCCAGAATATGGGAAGTCTCTGGGACAGGAATCTATCCCTCCAGCATGGCCTTCAGACTTAGGTTATGGAAATTATGATTTTTTTTTCATATTTTGGTAAATAACTTTGCAAGGGAGCATCTGAATGTGCTAAGTAATACCTCATTTTGAAGACAGTATTGATAGTTCCAACATGGTAAAAGAACGGTGCCTGTATGTTGTATACATATCAAAGTTTGTTTCGGACTTAGGTTATGGAAATTATGATTTTTTTCATATTTTGGTAAATAACTTTGCAAGGGAGCATGTCAGTGTGCCAAGTAATACCTCATTTTGAAGACAGTGGTGCTCCTTACAACATGGTAAAAGAACTGTGTCTGTGCACTGTGCACATGTACAGATATCACCATTTGTTTAGTCTTGTATGATTATGAAAATTATACATTTACAATACTTCTCATTATTATGCCCATATCTTTGCAAGGGAGCATGGTGATTACACAAATAATGCATAATTTTGAAGATGACATTCAGATGCACTTTCTACATTGATATGTAGGCTCTGTCTGTTACAGGTGATGAGATATTATGCTTTGTTTATCAGTTATGAGAAATAATATTTATTAATCATACTTCTGTGAATATCTCAAGAAAGGAGCATCATGCAGTAATGGTTAAGGTATCATTTTAAAGCTGACATTCATACTAACAAATTAAATTCGATTTATATGGGTGTCCATGGTACATTGACCAAGATAGCGTGCTTTGCTTTTCCAAAAAGTTAAAAAATATGCACAATATCAACATTCCTTGCCAAATATTTAATAATGACTTTGATATGCACTATCAACATTTACGCTGTTTTAAAGGTCAGTGTCTGTTGAACAACTTTCGCCTTTACATTTTTAGTCTAGCTCTTATAGTTAAAGAGTTATGAACATTTGTTTTCTGTATGGTATTACAAATGGATTTTCTGAAAATGAATTCAGGCTGAACTGTTGTTCCTATGGAGGAATCAAGCAGGCAGCTTTTTCTGAGCTACTCCGGAGTAAATGAGTTAAATGAGCAAAATTAATATAATAAAGGCAAAAAAGGGCACATTAAGCAAAAATAAAGCAAGGCGACTACATGTGTTTTGGCAAAGTGCTGTGTTTGTGCATAACTATGACTTCATACTGTATCAAGGGCATAAAAAGAAGTTATGTACTCACCATAACATTCCATGTTTGTTGGCCATAATCTCGCCTTCATTCTTGATGGTTGGGTTTGGAACCGAGCATCGGTTCTGACTCGGCCGCATACTAAAGCTCGAAAGCTTTCACTGGCTCGAGGCTACATCCTATCCCAAGATCCCTAGTGACTGTTAACTGTTACCCAGATCTCATTTGAGAGAAACTAATCACTAGACTATGCAACCCAATACAACAACAACAGATCCTCTGCCCATAATTCCTAAGGCATGAAGGAAATCAGGAAATTTACAGCCAGTTTCAGAAAATTCCTCTCGATCCTCCAAGAAGTGGGAAGGAGGGGTGGAATGCAAGAATGAAGGTAAGATTATGGACAACAAACATGGAACGTTATGGTGAGTACACAACTTCTCTATGTTATGTTGTCCTATCTCGCCTTCATTCTTGATGGTTGGGACAGCATCCCCAGCACTTTCTTTCATGGGTGGCTCAAGGGAATAAACTCTTCATAACAGTGGAACCAAAGGATGCCCTGTTCCTGGAGGCCACATCTACTTTGTAATGAGTGATAAAGGTATGAGGGTTAACCCATGTAGCTACAGCACAAATTGAATCCAAAGGGAGCCTAGCTTGAAAGGCAGTGGAAGTCGACATAGCTCTAGTTGAATGCCCTCTAATTTTTCCCGGCATCTCTTTATTCTGAGAGTTATAGCCATAAGTAATGGTGTCTGTAAGCTATTTTGATAAGGTGACTTCTGAAACTGAAGTTCCTTTTCTGTTTTCTGAAAATGAAACAAACAGTTGGTCAGATTTTCTAAATTCCTTTGTTCTATGTAAGTAAAAACATATCTGCCTATGTACATCCAATCGGTGAAGCTTATATTCTGCCTTGTTGCCATGATTGGGAAAAAATATGGGTAGCTCAATAGACTGATTAAAATTGGCCTCAGAACAAACTTTTGGTAAAAAAGAAGGATTTGTCCTGAGAGAGACTCTGTCTTTGTGCAAAATCAGATAGGGTGGACGGATAGACAGAGCTTGCAGTTCTGAAACCCTCCTAGTGGAAGTAATGGCTGTTAAAAAGATTGTCTTCCAAGATAAGAACTTTTGTGGCCAAGAGGAGGCTGGTTCGAATGGAGGGAGAATTAAAGATAACACCAAATTGAGGTCCCAAGGAGGTGGTGGTTCTCCTATGGGAGGTCTTAAAAGGAATGTACCCCTTAGAAAGGCTTTGCATAATCTGTGGGACATTATATTGGATCCCATGTTTCCTACGTGGTAGTTTGATATGGCAGCTAGCTCATAGGTAGGTACTAGGCTATCGGCCCTAGGGCCTATACAAGCCTAGCCAAAAAGGTACCCTGGCTTTTGCCACCCAAGAAAATTATTTTCTTGTGCCCCTGTCGAGCAGAGCCACAGAGGTGATCCTGGGGGGAATTTCCTATTTCCCATCCAATCATCAAGATTTTTCTTGAAGAGTGTTAATGAGGAGCTTTGTTTGATATGGATAGGTAGTTTATTCCAGAGTATGGGAAGTTTCTGGGACAGGAATCTATCCATCCAGCATGTTCTGTTTATTGTGGTGACAAGGTTTAGGTCCCTAGAGCATGTAGCTCGGAGGGATTGGGATTTTTTTAAGTGGAGCATGTCCAACAGCTCTGGGTTTGACATAGCTTTGTATGTTAGGCAGAGATTGCCTCTGAGTAGGCGATATGCGATGGAGTAAAGCTGGAGTTTTTTGAGAAGGTCTGCATAGGGCATCTATTTGAGGCTGGTAAACCTCTTTGTGAGGTATTTCTGTGTCCTTTCCAGTTGTTGTAGCTGTCTTGTGAGGTACATACCAAAAGGGGCATTGTGCTCTATAATGGGTCTAATGAGTGATGAGTAGAGGGGAACAATCACCTCTTTTTTCCTGGATGAGAAACCTTTTGTGATGAGGTGTGCCACATAGAAGGATTTCCTGACTACTGTGGCGATGTGATTATCAAAGGAGAGACTACTGTCCACCTGTGACCCAAGGTCTCTTATCACACTTTCGGTGTTAAGTAGACTACCACCTATGTGGTAGCTCATGGGTGCAGAGTTTTTACCAAAGGGGATGACAATCCACTTTTTGGCATTGAGCTTGAGGCCATGGCTTTGACACTAGGCATCTGTCTCAGTGAGGCCCTTTTATAGGATGTCCACATCATTAGGAGTTTCAGTTATGGCTCCTAGTTTGCAGTCATCTGCGAACTTTGTTAGCCAAAGACCATCTGTGTTAGCCTGTACCTCAGAAAAGTAGATACCAAACAGGAGAGGACCCAGGACTGAACCCTGTGGTACTCCACTTGTCACTGGTCTGAAGTCAGATTTGGAGTCTGCTACTTTCAAAGTGTGGGTTCAGTCAGTGAGCCAGTTGGCAACCCATCTTGTGACAGGGATTTATACCTAGTTTAGTGAGTTTATCTATAACTCCAGAGTGGGGGATGGTGTCAAAAGCCTTGGTGAGATCTAGATAGGCTGTGTGAACTACCTTATCCTTGTCTACGGCTTTGGTGACTGCTTCAAAGAAGTCAGTCAGGTTTAGGAGACATGATCTGCCTTTTACAAACCCGAACTGGGTGGGGTCCAGAGTTTGGAGATTACCAATGTCTTTGTTTATAAGTTCCATAATGATACTTTCCATGGCTTTACAGACCAGGCTCATTTGGCTAGTGGGGCATTTTTTCCCGGGGTCCATGATGGCTCCCCCTTTGTGGAGTGGGATAACCATCACTGTGCGCCATTCAATGGCCACAAAGCCTGAGGTGAGGCTATGATTGAACATGGTGCTTAGGTGGGGTGCCAATTCATTCTGTATTTCATGTAGAATGCAGCCTGGAATGCTGTAAGGTCCCATGGATGCTGTGTTCTTGGCTTTGGAGTGTGTGTTTTTTACCTGTGCAGCTGTGATTACAGGAACTTTGCATTCTTCCGGTGTAGAGATGGGCCCTTTAGGGAGTGGGGGGTATAGTTAGCACTGAATCTATCTGCCAGGATGTTGGCAATATCAGTTGGTTCTGTATATTTAGTGCCATTGTGCTGTAACTCAGAGCAGATCTGAGTGTTGCCATTGAGATTCTTGACATAGCTATAGAATGCTTTGTGGTGGTCTTTAGAATCAGTGGTGATTTTGTTTTCATAACTAGCTTTGGAGGATTTTATGAGGAATCTTAGCTTCTTACTGAGGCTGACCAGGGAGTTCTTCCAGTCATGGGATTTAACTCGTTTTTGCAACAGTTGCTTTCTTCTCTTGTAGAATTTGTTTATGGCAGGGCACCACCAGATTGGCTTCCTTTTTTTGGAGGATAGCATCTTGGTTCTGTTAGGGATAGCATGATCCATGCACTCATGCAAGTGCTTATAAAGTGCATTTGTGTAGGATTCAGCAGTTGTACCTCTATTGTCCATCAACATGGGTGTCATGAAGGTTACCACTTCTGTCTTAAAAAGCGTGAAGTTGGCTTTGGAGACCTTTTTTACGGTGGTTTCCCTAATGGGGGGGTGGGGGCGGGATGTGGATGCCTAGTGCCTAGGCTGATTAGCTTGTAGTCGGATCTGACCAACGAGGAATGGACCTCTGGTGTGGAACACTGGTTGCCCATGTTGGTAATGACCAGGTCTAGGATATTGTTGTCCCTGGTAGGGTTGTGGATAAGTTGATCCAAGGTGTTGGAATTTATGAATTCCAGAAAACGTTGAGCAAAAGAGTTGGTACATGAGTAGTTTTCCCAGTTAATCATGGGTTAGTTGAAATCTCCCATTATTAGGTTGTTGGGTTGTACCCCAATATTTTCCAGTGCATCAAGAAATGAGGAGTGGGAATCCTGAGGCATGTTGGGGGATCTGTAGCAAGTTACAATTTGGATTGTGGTCTTGCCCAGAGTTAGTTGCACTTGGATAATCTCGGATGCATTATGCTGAGCAACTAGCCTGGAGGTGTGGATATCCTTAATGAATATGGACACGCCTCCACCTTTAGTGTTTCGGTCGAGGTTAGGTGGCCAAAAGCTGTGGTATGAATTATAGCCTGGTAATGCAGGGGGTGCTCTCTGGAGCCTTGAACCAGGTCTCTGTCATTGCACAGATGTCAATGTTCTCCATTTTAAGGAGTGCCTTGAGTGAATGCATTTTGAGGTTTAGACTTTTAGCATTGAGTAGCATTACCCTCAGATTTTGCTTGCTTGTACCTGTTACAGAGGTGAATTTGTCATTTGAACCTTGCCTAAAAAAGGCACTATAGGAGTGGCAAGAGCCTTAGCCATTATCCGTAATCCCAAGGACTCGTACCATGGCTGCCAGTGCACCCCGATTAAAGGTTTCTGTAAAAAATTGCAGGATTGCAGATATAGGGGCTGTAAAGGGGTCTATATGGCTTTTGTCAGCCCAACAAGAAAATTACTTCCATTTGCTTGCATAAAGTTTTCTAGTTGTATTCTTGTGCGATGAAACCAGAATGTGTTGCACTGCCAGGGATAGTTCTGTAAGCCTGGCTAAGATGGGAAGTGGAGTAACCAAGCTGTCAGCTTGAGGCTTTGAAGAGAGGGGTGGAGCGTTCATGACTGATGAGTCAGAAGATCTGGCACTGGATCCAGGATCCAAGGCTCCTCCTGGAGATGGGGCTATAAAAGGGGAACCATATCTGATGAGGCCAGTAAGGAGCAATGAGAATTAGCCTGCAACTCAACAGTTTGGCTTTCTGGAGGACCTTGGGTATTAATGGAAATGGAGAGTAAGCGTACAGCATCCCGGGGGCCAATCGTGAACAAGTGGATCCCTTGGTGACTCCCCCAGATGGGGAATTAGGGCAAAGTATCTGCTGCATTTGGAGTTGATGGATGTGGCAGAGGTCGCAGCAAGGCTGGCTCCACTTGTGAAAAATTTGGTTCACAATTTCCTGATTCAGGGACCACTCATGAGGCATAAGAATTGCCCTGCTTAATCTGTCCACTATCATGCTGGATTTGTCTGGGATGTGCATTGCAGTCAGAAAACGCTGAGAAGAAATTGCCCATTGCCATATTCTCTGAGCCTCTCAACAGTGGGGGTAGAATCTGGTTCTGCCTTGTTTGTTGATGTATGATATATTTGTCTGTTTGTATTGCAATCATACCTGTTGGAAGAGAGCTCCGTAATGCTTGCAATGCCAGAAGCACCGCCCTCATCTCTAGGACATTGATGTGCAAGTAGTATTCATGTTCTTGCCAAGTCCCTTGGACAGTCTGCCCCAGATAATACACCCCACCCTATCTGGGAAGCGTCCGTGGTCACTGTAGCTACAGGTTGGGGGAGAATAAATGGTCTGCCTATAGTTACATGCATGGACTGAAGCCATCATCATAGATCTCTCTTGCAGGTGTTCAAAATGAGAATCTTGTGTGACATGGGCAACTCCTGCAGGGACCACTGAGCAAAGAGTAGCCACTGTAATATTCCCATGTGTAGATGCACCAGTGGGACTAATGCTATTGCAGCTGCCATTGAATCCAGAACCTTGAGGACAAATTTTGGCTGCACTTTTCCCTTCTTGAGCAATATTGACACCTGATGGCATAACGTTTTAATTCTTTCATGAGGCAGTTTTGCAACCATGTCTTTTGTGTTTAAGTCTGCCCCTATAAAGGTAATATACTGTGATGGCAACAAGGCAGATTTTTCAAAACTTATGGTAATGCCTAGTTCTGAGCAGAGATGAATGGTGGTGTCTCTTGCCCTGGTTAGTAGATGCTCGGTGGTGGAGGTCAAGAGCCAGTCATCTAAGTATGGAAACACCCGGAATCCTAGATGCCTCAGGTGAGCCGTAACTACTGCCATGCATTCAGTAAACACTCTGGAGGCTGTAGTGAGACCAAAGGGCAGAGCTCTGAATTGGTAATGACTGGCTCCCAGACGGAAGTGTAAATATCTTCTGGATCACCTGTCCATCTTTATATGGTAGTACGCATCCTGAAGATCTTTGGAGCACATCCAATTGTCTTGTCCCAGAAAAGAGAGTATAGGCTGCAGTGTCACCATCCAGAACTTTGTTTTCTTTACCGACTTGTTCTGTCTGCTGAGATCCAAAATTGGTCTCAAGTCCCGTCTTTTTGGAACCAAAAGAACTTTGAGTAAATTCCGGATCTGATTTGGTCTGTGGGGACTTCTTGGACAATTATTTTTCTTAGCAACCTTTGAATTTCTAGGGTAGCTTGATCCCTTTGACTGGGTGGTATGTCTGAGATAGACTTTGGTGGAAGGGAGAAAGTAATGTTGTATCCCCTGGATATGATCGACCATACCCATTTGTCTTGAGTGATGTCCAGCCAGGCTTTTGGGTACAGTGATAATCTCCCCCAACTGCCTCCACAGGTGGTCAGGTGGACCTCCTTTCAGGAGCACTGGAAGGGCCTACCAGAGAATGCATCTCTGTCGTCCTGATTCTGTGGACCCCCTCTGCTGCGAGGGCGGTGTCTTCCATTGTTATTTCCCCCTCTGCCCCTGGGGGGAAAATTCACCATGTGCGTTCGGCAAAGCTCCTTTGGATTTCTGTAACCACACTTTTCCACCCTTCTGACCTCTGGGATAAGGTCTGGTAGGGACAAAGAAACATACTCCCATGGCAGATAGAGTTTTGCCATCTTGTTCACGCCTGGTAAGAGTCTCTCTCACTTTTAGTCCGAACAAAGATGAGCCGTCAAAAGGGGCGTCAATATAGGAAGACTTGAAGGGTTCAGCAAACTCACAAAGACACATCCAGGAATGTCTCCTCAGAGTTAGTCCTGTGCCTGCTGCCCTGCTCACTCCACTGGCCACATAAGAAATAAGGCACATGGAGGAGTTTGTTATAGAGATTAAGGTTGCAAGCTGAGAGTTTATCTTGTCAGGTACCCCCCAACTGTAGCACCTTAAAGGGTATCTCCTAGCTCCTTCAGAAGATCCCTTTGAAGATGAGTAAAGTGGGATAAATAATTCAGCGACCTAAGGGTAAAGGCCGATGAAAAGAACATATGCTTCCCATATCTGTCCATCGTTCGAGACTCTTTATTCGGCAGATGGACAGATGAAGAAATTTCAATTAATTCCTTCTTGGTGGCTGCTGCCATCACCATAGCATCTACTGAAACACCTTTAGTTAGAAATTCTTTGTCCTCTGGGGCTGTAATAAATTTGTTGGGCCTCGTTGGAACTGGTCCTACCGACTCTGGAGAGCCCCATGCCTTTCAACTGACTACACTCAGTAGCTGGTCGAAAGGCGGAGACACCTAAGAGGTGGAGGGTCAAGAACCAAATGCCTCCAGGTATACCGACTCATCTTCAGAAGAGAAGAGGGTCTTCCAGCCATCTCCCTGTTTCAGGATCTCTAGGATGTCTAAAAAGGAGAGATCCTCAGAGGGTGACCATGGGAACCTTTCTTTAAGTCAGTATCTGATGTGACAGACTCAGGGGAGTCTGTTTCCTCTTACAGGTTCTCTTCCGAGGGACCTCCTTGGAGGGCTGCTCCGTGGGGGTTTCAGAAGAGAGGGTCTCACCCATTGGGGCATCCCAGAGTATTGGTTCTCTATGCTGGGGTTGGAGGGATGATGTAGAGGTTGGCATTGGCCCTTTTGGGGGAAGAATAGCTGGAACCAAGGGTGGAGTAATCTCTGAGGAAAACACACTCCTCATCACCTTGAAGGCACCATGATCCTGGGCCGAGAGAGCCTCCAGCTCTGAGGAACCGGGAGACCTCCCCTGCGGCAAGGAGGATGGCTCCAAGGCTGAGGTGGGCACCAAACTCACCTGTGCCGAAGGATCAAGTGGGAAAGTCAGGTCCAACAAGGGTCTGATTCTATTCTCTCCCTGGAACTAACGGGGGAGTCTCGGCCCCCAGATCCCTCGATGGATGACAACATTGATGAGATCAGAGCGGAGGTCAGCACCGAAACTCCGGGGATGGATTTTGGGCCCAACGGTTCCACTACAAGGACCTCCACACACACACACTCACTCTGAACTCAACTGAGTTGGAGGAGGAACAGAAGGTAAAGCAGCTACTGAAGTCAGCTCCACGACCATCTGGGCTGGGCTCATGAGAATTTTTGCTAGGGCCGGTGTAAGAAGTAACCTGCTAACCACCTGCTCCACATCATCATCTGAAAGGCTCCTGGATCACCAAGAGGAATAGGTGGAGGACTTGTGGCTACCCGCCACTGACTGCAATAAAGGAGAATGCAGCATCAAATTAATCAGATCCAAGGAAGGAAACCGGCTCCTTTTTTGGCTCCAAGATGATTCCAAAACTCCAGGTAAAACTGATGGAGACTTTGTCTTTTCAAAACTGACAGACTTCGGATCCGAAGAATCCCCTTTCTCATGTCTTTTCAATGGCTTGGAAGCTGGAGCAGAAGAAGTTTTGGATGACTTTTCTGAAGGTTTGGGGGCCTGACTCCCTTCAACAGCCGATTTAAAGGGCCCTTTTAACAAACCCCTGCCTATCAGCTTGTTCTTCCATTCCTGCAGGACCCTTGAACTAAAACCATGGCAAATAGAACAGGAATCCTGCAGTTGGACAGCACCCAAGCAAAACACACAATTAGTGTGTCCATCTGTGAGTGACATTTTTTTGTGTGCAAGAATCACACTTCTTAAAACCGGATTGTTTGGTCGCTTTAGACATCCTATTAAGTCACAATTAGCAAAAAAGTGTCACAACCAGTAATGAAGTCACAAAACAGAAAATCTGTCACCACAAGACCAAGAACACACAAAACGGATTAGCAAGACCACAAAAAGAAAACCAACGATACTAGCAGGAAAACCAAGTTTTTTTTTAATTTTTTTTGGAAAAGAAATTAGAAAGAAAAGTGTTAGAGGAGAGTCTCTAATTTTAATGACATACTCCTCTAACTGGAGGAGACGCCTCTAACTTAAACAGTGAAACCTGGATTTCAGAACAGGGAAAGGGGAGCCCTCTAACTAAAAATGGGGCTAAGCTAGGGGAAAAAAGGGGGAAAAGGAATCCTCTAACTTAAACGGATTCAAAGGAGCAGCCGATAGCTAAAAGGCCTAATAAAATGACAGCCCAAACAAATCAGCAACAAACAGTGAAAAAACGTTTAACTAGGGCAAGGAAGCACTAAAAAATACAGCTATCCAAAGAAATTATGCCTAACACTTTAACTACCGAACAAACCACACAACAGGTTAAAGAAACAATTCACTTAGCCTGAGCCAGCGAAAAATAATCCCGAAGCTGTAAGTGGCAAACAAGATCTGGGTAACAGTCGCTAGACATCTTGGGATAGGATGTAGCCTCGAGCCAGTGAAAGCTCTCGAGCTTTAGTATGTGGCCGATACCTAACACTTTAACTACCGAACAAACCACACAACAGGTTAAAGAAACAATTCACTTAGCCTGAGCCAGCGAAAAATAATCCCGAAGCTGTAAGTGGCAAACAAAATCTGGGTAACAGTCGCTAGACATCTTGGGATAGGATGTAGCCTCGAACCAGTGAAAGCTCTCGAGCTTTAGTATGTGGCCGATACCTAACACTTTAACTACCGAACAAACCACACAACAGGTTAAAGAAACAATTCACTTAGCCTGAGCCAGCGAAAAATAATCCCGAAGCTGGAAGTGGCAAACAAGATCTGGGTAACAGTCGCTAGACATCTTGGGATAGGATGTAGCCTCAAGCCAGTGAAAGCTCTCAAGCTTTAGTATGTGGCTGATACCTAACACTTTAACTACCGAACAAACCACACAACTGGTTAAAGAAACAATTCACTTAGCCTGAGCCAGCGAAAAATAATCCCGAAGCTGTAAGTGGCAAACAAGATCTGGGTAACAGTCGCTAGACATCTTGGGATAGGATGTAGCCTCGAGCCAGTGAAAGCTCTCGAGCTTTAGTATGTGGCCGAGTCGGAACCGATGCTCGGTTCTGAACCCAGCCATCAAGAATGAAGGAGAGATAGGACAACATAACATCTAAAGTTATTCAAAGTATCTCAGTGTGTAAAAAGTGCTTACAGTGTGTGCTTATTATTGTGCATGTATTTTGAGGAGTTTATTGTATGCAAAATGCAACTATATTGTGAAATACAGTCAAAGTATAGCCATTTCGAAAAGTTTCTTGTGCTGGGTGTGTCTATTCGCAAAGTGCCACCATTACAGAGTGTTTCTTGCACTGTAAAGAGTTGCCTAGCATTTTGGGGACATTTCAGTGTGCTGTGTGCAATTATTCGAAATGTTACTGAGTTGTGGGCAAGAGATGTCCAGTTTATTCACACTGTGGAGTTATTTGATTTGTTTCTTACACTGATAAAAGGCGATTTACTGCAAAATTATATTACAAGGGTATTACAGTGCCCGAGAGTTTTATTTCATTTGCATTGTAAAGTTGTTTGAAATGTTTCTTAAAATGATGGTAAATGACTTTAGCATTGCAAAATGATATTACAACAGTGTTAAACTGCCCAAGAAGTTTATTTTGCAAAGTCCAATTATTCAAAGGTACTATGAGTTTGTCCATTAGCATAATTTCGAAAAGCTCAAAAAGGTATAAATACAAAAGCACAAAGGCAGTGGACAAAGATACAAATACTGGCATATGTGCATGTGTGTATATTTGTGCTTATTTGCAAAATCCTTCACTGGTATGTGTTAATATGGCCGACAGATTTTGAAAGCCCTTACCACTTGTATTTGATAAGAATACTGCACAGAATTGGAGAATATCTGAGCAAGAGTACGATATTTTTATACAAGCAACTTATGCAGATAGAGATGTACGCACTAGGGTATTCATTTTGCTAAACCTAGCTGGATCAGAGACCATAGAAAGAGAGTGTTCATTTGTGTATGCACTAGCAGTATATGAAAGAGAAGGTGAAAACCGTCATATTGTTGTACAGGAAGAATAAAGGGAAGACCCCGAGTGTTTGAAGAGCAAGTTCAGAGAAATGTGTAACCCCCAGACAAATATTACATTAGAGAGGCATTTATTTTACATGAGAGATCAGAAGCCAGGGGAAACACTTGCAGCTTATATAAGTGACCTGAGAAACAAGGCTAAAATGTGTTGGTTTGGTGACTTAAAAGTTGAGTTGATAAAGGACAGGCTTGTGTGTGGTATTAATAGTGCTGCTGTGAGAAAGATTTTACTTTGTGACAGTGATTTAATGTTGAGCAAAGCCATGGAGATTTGTCAAATCCATGAGGTGACAGAAAAACACACAGATATGCTTGGGAGTGACAAGAGCATGGTTTCAGTTGTCTCCAGAACAAATGTCGACAGTATGCAACACGTGGTAAACAGGAATGGGCCTAAGCATATGGCAGCCACAACCCCTGCTGGTTCACCAGGGAAACCACATAACTTTCTAGCAAGTTCTAAGAAAGGAGCATGCTCGAGCTCAGTGCAGTACAAGCATGAATCAGCAAAATCCAAGTCTGGCTTTATTGTTAACTGTTGCAACTGGGTGAAAATCATGAGTCTAAAAGACAGAAGTGCTTAGCATTTTGTCAGCAATACACGTGTAAAAAATGGAACCACTTCCAAAAGTTTTGCAAATCAAGTAAGCCTCACACAGATGTAAAGGAAGGTTACACAAAGAAGTTAATCAAGTAGAGTCGAAGTAGTCAGCTTTCTATGTAGATGATGTATCAGTGCTAGATGAAAGAGCTGATGGACTGAGTTTATTAGCAAGCGAAGTGTTTTGTACTGTCTGGATTACTGGAAAATCCAGTGAGCTTAAAGTAGATGCTGGTTCAAAGTGTAATGTTATATTAGCAGACACATTTGCTAAAGTGAGAACTAACGAACAACTCAATGTAACCAGTAGTGCTTGACTTGTTGCTTATGGAGGTGAAGAAATTCAAACCGAAGGTTCAGTGATGCTTTCATATTTATTTGGTCGGGAACTGTTACAATTTGTTATTCTATGTAGTCCGAAGACCAGTGCAATCTTTATTGGGTCTCAAAGATAGTTTAAGAATGAATCTGCTTTCTTTTGCTAAAGAAGTTTATCATGTAAGTGCATTTCCAAGTTCTAATTTTTCTGAAGCCATTTTCTCAGAGACTGCTGATGTTTCTGACATACCTCTCAACCTGGAAATATCAAAAATCTGGACAAGGCCCATGAAAAATAGGTACAAATCTGTACACTGTTTAACATAAAATTTGCATACATAATTATGTAACCACGCCCACTCCACTGGAATTGTGGGATACCAGCTTTCAAATGCAAATTGCAAACTGAAGAACAGACAACCAAAATATGGCACCAAAGTCCCCCCTGCAGCCATTCCAATGTCTCATTACCTGGCTATTTCATCCCATTTACCATAAACACCAATGTGTGCATACTGCTTTACTTCTACAATAATTTGGATTTTATTTTTACACTTTATAGCACAATGCACAAACACCAATAGATCTCTGTTAAACAAAGCAATACTGTCTCACAATGAAACTAGAGTTGGCATTAAAACTTCTCTGCTCTTGAAACTCAAAATAGCATTGAAATCTATACCACATCCAAAGAAAATGCATCTGGCCAGTGGTGGATAAAGATTACCTTTGTGCTGTTTTCAAATCATTATCCCCTTGCACACAACAAGAAACATACATGTGTTCTTTGATACACCTTCCTGACTTTAGTAAATTATATTCCTTGTATAATACAGCACACTTGTTATACAGAGAGAGCACATTTTAAATTTATTGTTTGAACATTTTTTCAGTAGGCATTAAAACAAAATGCATGAATCAGTAATGACAAAACTGCCCAATTCAGAACATTTCCATCATAAAAGTCTAGTTCCACACACACACACACATACGCATACACACACACACACACACACACACAATATATATATATATATATATATATAAAAATAGAACGACATTAGTGTAAGGATTAGGCATTTTGCACAGCTTCTTGCACTCATTTTCAATTTAATTTTTTTGGGGGGGGCAAAAGGCCAAAAATCAGGGACACATTTTAAACATTGCTTGTATAATTTTGTAAAGTTGCTAGAATAAAATGTTGTGTTACCACCATGCATTTCACTGGCAAGTATTGAACCCAGACGCTGTGCACTACAGTCAGAGCAACATAACATTATGCCAAATAAGCAACTTGTTTCCTGAAGGATAGGAAGACTGAAACTTAAATGGCTATCATTTAGTGAATTTAGTTCTCACTCTCACCATAGTTCTCAACCTCTTAGCACAAAAAACCTAGACAAGCCAATAATGGAGGAATACAGCCCAATTAGGGACACATTTCAAATAGTAATTTTATAAACTTCGAACATTATATTCCTTGTATAATAAGTAATGACAAAACTGCCCAATTCAAAACATTTCCATCATGAAAGTATACACACACACACACACACACATACACTCACTTTGAACATACCAACTGCAAGGATGCACAAACATGAGAAAGGGAGAGATCTCCCAAAAGAAGGGAATCACTGCTGGCACACACTCAAAAACACACTGGCAGTATTTTCTATGGAAAACAACAACTGTGGAGTTCAAAGACTACTGCTGAGCAAAGCTGAATTGTTCCTCAGAGTCTGATCTTGAAGAGTAGTAGAAAAGCCACCTTTATTCTCATTGCTTGGCAGGGCAGGATCTGGTTTGCCCACAAACCTCAAATAACAGTGTACAGGAGATGAAAGGATGAATGATTTAACTGCTATTTATACCTCTGTTCTTGTTTTATTAATCATTTATGTTGGATACATGTTTTACAGCTTTTGCTACATGACAAAGTACTGACTGCTAGGAGCCTTTCTCACAGGATCTACTCTAAAACTAGTCTTGACTATTACTGAAAAACAAAATCGGCAAACTAACAGATTCATTCATGTAAATTCTTCTAGCTGGAGAAGCTTTTGAAACCAGTAGCACTAATGCTTCTTTTTAACTACAAGTTTCTTAATGGGACACCTTGCAAATCTCATTCATGTTGCAGTCTAAATGCATGCCTCTTACTCCTGTATAATTGTTATCATAATGATGTCATAGTATTGCTCCCATTAGCTCACACAGAAAAACTTAAGAAGAAATGCTACCATGCACTAGACTACAAATAATGTCTTGTGCCACGGCTTCCTGCTCTCTGATAATTTGCTAACTTTTCCCATGCAGAATATGGAGTTAAATTCAATAAATAGGAAAATAGTAACTTACTGTCCAGAGCGGTTTGCATCTCAGCCTTTTTGTTGGCAGTATGGTACCAGGTGGTGACCAGTAAACCATCCATGCTTTCCAGCATTTGCAAGTACTCCAGCATATCCCCTCTGGTCTCACACACACACACACACACACACACACACACACACACACACACACACACACACACACACACACACACACACACACACACACACACACACACACACACACACACACACACACACACACACACACACACACACACACACACACACAGAATCTTGTCAGCTTTCATAACTCACTTTCTCTCTCCAATCGCTCACACACACACACACTCTTCACCTTTCAAACCTGCATTCACTCACTTTCTCTCTCCGATCGCTCACACACACACACACACTCTTCACCTTTCAAACCTGCATTCACTCACTTTCTCTCTCCGATCGCTCACACACACACACACACACACACTCTTCACCTTTCAAACCTGCATTCACTCACTTTCTCTCTCCAATCACTCACACACACACACTCTTCACCTTTCAAACCTGCATTCACTCACTTTCTCTCTCCGATCTCTCACACACACACACACTCTTCACCTTTCAAACCTGCATTCACTCACTTTCTCTCTCCAATTGCTCACACACACACACTCTTCACCTTTCAAACCTGCATTCACTCACTTTCTCTCTCCAATCGCTCACACACACACACTCTTCACCTTTCAAACCTGCATTCAGTGATTCACTCACTTTCTCTCTCCGAACACATACACACACACACATTTCAGTTACCTTAAAGCAAAGCAAGCTGTGAGGCAACTCCTGTTCTGGCTGGAAAACTCTGCAGTTTTACAGTAGAAGTCCGTTGAGCTTAAATCCAAAACCAAAACGGCAGTCCCAGTATTCAAACAGACGTGCTCCCGCACGTCCCTTGAACTTAATTCTGACAGGCTGATGGAGCTGACGTCATCGCGCACGTGATGACGTCAGCTCCAAAAGCGCGAAAAATGAAAAAGTCTAAAAAAATAGATGAAAAATCGGAAATGAAAGGGTGCCACTCGGGAATCATGGCACCCCATTATTGGGACCTCAAAACACGGTAAAAACCGAGTAATTCGGGATGGTTGGGAGGTCTGATATATCTATATATATATATATATAATATACACACACACATACATATATATCTATATCTATATCTATATATATATATATATATATATATATATATATATATATATAGATATCTACGTATCTATATCAGAGTGTGTATGTATGTATGTACGTATGTGTATACATATATATGTGTGTGTGTGTGTGTGTGTGTGTGTGTGGGTTCACTACTAAATATCAAAATTCACAATCCCGAGACTCCGAATACTGACACCCAAAATCTCAAGATTGCTGAATCTAGAAAACTGTGAATGGAGATTGCCATACAGTGCGGAACAGGAACTTTGCCATTCTCTCCACTGTAGTGCAATATCGGAGTTGGTATATTTAAGTTACAGGGGTGGCTTGCCCCCCTGGAAAAACTTTTTTACTGATGGTTTTGTGTCTTAGTTGTTTTTTTTTTTTTTTTTTTTTTTTTATTATTTTGAGATTCTGCAATCTCGAGATTCTAGGTGTCTGTATTCAGAGTCTCGGGGTTGTGGAATTCTGATATTTAGTAGTGAACCCATAGAGTACCTATTCTTTCCTTGAAGGCATTATCATAACAACTTTCCAGGATCTAAAACTGAACCTTATTTGGCTGTTTTGGATGGATTTCTATCCCTTTCAACTTTTTGAGTTAAAAACCCGTGTTTGTGCGCGTTTGCACAATGTGCAGCACCACCTCTTCGCTAGGGTTCATCTATTCCAGGCACCATAAAGTCTGCTCTTCAGTTTTTGCCTTAGAACTAGCCAGTTCTTAGTTCTAGCACTTGAATTTTCTTCCTCGTGCTCAGCACTTGTTCGGAACTTGTTGTAAGCACTAAGTAAGCTACAAATTACTACAGCACTCAACCTTCCTCATTTCCTAGAGGAAAACAGTCTTAGTATTTCTGCCTAGAGGAAAAACAGCTCTTGTACTTAGTTTCCTCACTTGTCTAGAGGAAAATAGTTTTTTATTTAGGCATGTCCAAGGGTCAGCTCCCAGTGCTCTCTCCTGTCTACCTGATGTACTGGGCATCCTGGGGTAATGTAGCAATTGCCTCATGTACACAGACAATCCTCTTCTTCTACCACCCAACACAACAACCTGTGAGAGATGCACTTATCTAGACAAACTGGAGGCAAAGCTCTCTCCAACTAAGACTGAACTTGATAGTCAAGAGGAGAAGATAAACACTCGCATCACACCACACTCATCACAAAGTCCCACTAAACCTACACCACCAAAATCCACACATAGAAATACAAAAACATTCATGGAGGCTCTCAGTAATAATCTATCCAAGCAAAAGAGACCTCCAAAGCAGAAATGCAAGCAACCTCCACTGACCAACACAACCCAAATGTCACATAGCCCACAAACCCAGTGTGCCATTCAACCACAGCCCATAAGGCAAAACATCGTACCCAACACACTAGTCATAGGAGACTCTATAGTCAGGCACACTGATGTCCCACTCACCAGGCTAAACAAGGAGAAGGTTACTGTCAGCTGCCTGTCAGGTGCCAGAATCTGCCACATAACCCATGTACTCAGGTCACTCCACAAGTACAAATATGACTCTGTCATTCTCCATGTTGGTGTGAACAGTCTGAGATGTACCTCCCTGGACTACATGAAAAGAGACATGGAAGAGCTCTCTGATCTTGTAGCCCAAGCAGGTATGACCTTGGCTCTGAGTAACATCCTGCCATAGCCCAGAAATACCACAGTACAAGGGCAAAATAATTGACTTCAACAATTGGCCAAGCTTCTGGTGTCATTCTAAGGGGATCCAGTATCTGTCTGACTGGGACAACATGGTCGACAGACCATGATGCTTTGCCAGAGATGGCCTGCACCTGTCACCCCTGTGATTCCAGATACTGGCTAAGGCTCTTGCTGTCCCTATAGGGCCTTTTTTTAGGCAAGGTTCAAATGACAAATTCACCACAGTAACAGGTACAGGCAAGCAAAAACTGAGGGTAATACAACTCAGTGCTAGAAGTCTAAACCTCAAAATGCACTCACTCAAGGCACTCCTTAAAATGGAGAACATCAATATCTGTGCAGTGACTGAGACCTGGTTCAAGGCTCCAGAGAGCACCCCTGTATTACCAGACTATAACTCATACCACACCTTTCGGCCGTCTAACCTGGACCAGAACATTACAGGTGGAGGTGTGTCCATATTCATTAAGGATATCCACACCTCCAGGCTAGTTGCTCAGCATAATGCATCTGAGATTATCCAAGTGCAAGTATCTCTGGGAAAAGCTGCAATTCAAATTGTAGCTTGCTACAGATCCCCCACCATGCCCCAGGACTCCCACTCCACTTTTCTTGATATACTGGAAAATATTAGAGTTCAACCAAACACCCTAATAATGGGAAATTTCAACTATCCCACCATTAACTGGGAAAATTACTCATGTACCAACTCCTTCACTCACCGCTTTCGGGAATTCATAAATTCCAATGCCCTGGATCAGCTTATCCACATCCCCACCAGGGGCAACAATATCTTAGACCTAGTCATTACCAACATAATTGACCGATGTTCCACACCTGAAGTCAACTCCTCGTTAGTCAGATCTGACCTTAAGCTAATCACCCTAGATATCCCACCCCCACCACCCATTAAGGAAACCACTAACAATTTCTCCAAAGCCAACTTCATGCTTCTTAAGACAGAAGTGGCGAACTTCATGACACCCAAGCAGAAGGGCAATACCACTACAACTGCTGAATCCTACAGAAATGCACTCTATAAGCACTTACACAAGTGCATGGATCGTGCTATTTTAAACAGAACCAAGACACTATCCTCCAAAAAAAGGAAGCCAATCTGGTGGTCCCCTGCCACAAACAAACTCTACTACAGAAGGAAGAAACTGTTGCAAAAGAGAGTAAAATCCCATGAGTGGAGGAACTCCCTGGTGAGCCTCAGTAAGAAGCTGAGATCCCTCATAAAATCCTCCAAAGCTAGCTACAAAAACAAAATTGCCACTGATTTTAAGGACAGCCACCAAGCATTCTATAGCTATGTCAAGAATTTCAATGGCAACACCCAGATCTGCACTGAGTTACAGCACAATAGCACAAAAATTACAGAACCAACTGATATTGCCAACATCCTTGCAGATAGATTCAGTGCTAACTTTACCCCCCTCTCACCCCCTAAAGGGCCCATATCTATACCGGAAGAATGCAGAGTCCCTGTAATCACAACCACGCAGGTACAAACTGCACTCTCTAAAGCCAAGAACACAGCATCCATGGGGCCGGACAACATCACAGGCTGCATATTACATGTACTTCAGAATGAACTGGCTCCCCATCTAAGCACCATGTTCAATCATAATCTCACATCAGGCTTTGTGCCCACTGAATGGAGCAAAGCAACAGTTATCCCACTCCACAAAGGGGAAGCCACCATGTACCCCGGGAACTATCGCCCTATTAGCCTGACGAGCCTGGCTGTAAAGCCATGGAACATATCATCATGGAACTTATAAACAAAGACATTGGTAACCTCCAAACTCTGGACCCTACCCAGTTCAGATTTGTGAAAGGCATATCTTGCCTCTTGAAACTGATCGACTTCTTTGAGGCAGTCACCAGAGCCGTAGATGAGGGTAAGGTGGTTCACACAGCCTATCTTGACCTTGCCAAGATTTTCAACACCATTCGCCCATTCTGGAATTATAGATAAACTCACTAAATTAGGTATAAATCTCTATGTCACAAGATGGGTTGCAAACTGGCTCACTGACAGAACCCACACTGTAAAAATTGCGGCCTCCAAATCTGACTTCAAACCAGTGACAAGTGGAGTACCATAGGGTTCAGTCCTGGGTCCTCTCCTGTTTGGTATCGACTTCTCTGAAGTACAGGCTAACACAGAAGGTCTCTGGCTAACGAAGTTCGCAGATGACTGCAAACTGGGAGCCATAGTCAAGTCCACAAATTATATGGACATCCCACAGAAGGGCCTCACTGAGACAGATGCCTGGTGTCAGAGCCATGGCCTCAAGCTCAATGCCAAAAAGTGCATTGTCATCCCCTTTGGTAAAAGTTCTGTACCAATGAACTACCACATAGGCAGCAGTCTACTTAATGCTGAATGTGTGATAAGAGACCTTGGGACCCAGGTGGATAGTAGTCTATCCTTTGGTAATCATATCACCACAGTAATTAGGAAATCCTTCTACATGGCACACCTCATCACAAAAGGGTTCTCATCCAGGAAAAAATAGGTCATTGTTCCCCTCTACTCGTCACTCATTAGACCCATTATAGAGTACAATGCCCCTTTTGGAATGTACCTCACAAGACATCTGCAACAGCTGGAAAGGCTGCAGAAGTACCTAAACAAGAGGATTACCAGCCTCAAACAGATGCCTTATGCTGACTGTCTCAAAAAACTCCAGCTTTACTCCATAGCATATCACCTACTCTTTAGGTGATCTCTGCCTAACATACAAAGCTATGTCCAACCCAGAGCTGTTAGACATGATACATCTAAAGAAATCCCAATCACTCCAAGCTACAAGCTCTAGGGGCCTAAACATTGTCACCACAATAAACAGAACATGCTGGAGGGATAGATTCCTGTCCCAGAGACTTCTACCCAGCTATGTCAAGTAAAGTTCCTCATTAGCACTCTTCAAGAAAAATCTTGATGAGTAGATGCGAAATAGCAAATTCACCCTAGGGATCACTTCTGTGGCTCTGCTCGACAGGGGCATAGGAAAATATCTTTCTTAGGTGGCAAAAGCCACAGAACCTTGTTGGCTAGGCTTACTTGGGCCCTTGGGTCGATAGCCTAGTAACTACCTATGAACCTATGAACCAAGGTATTAGTAGCAGAGTGCCACAAAACCAGGGTGCTAGTGACAGTGTGGTATAAAATAACCTTACACCATTGGATACATCTGTATATTCTAGAAGGCTACAGGAGAAAAGGAAGAGGAAAGGTGGATTTAAATCTATTGCTACCAGTGTCAGTGGCTCAGAAGGCTATAACTTAACCTGCAATGCTGAGAAGATTAGAATGTTATAGGTTTTATCTCCTCACCAGGAACCTGGATTGATGTTCCAGGACTGAAACTGTCATCTCTCAGATGTGATTTGTTATGATTAGATGTTAAATGAATTCTACATCTGCTTGAACAGATGGTATTTCATGTGTATGTTAAAAATTCAATGGCACTTACAGATGAAGAGTTAGAATGGCCCCCTGAGTCCCCAGACAGATTTTCTCCACTTGGTATAAATGCTATCCTAACCATCTATGATAAACAGCCATAATCTCATTGGACATACATAAGCAACAAAATAAAATAAATATAAAAATTTACTATTTAATTTTACATTGACACTCTAATTATGATCTCAGGAGGAGAGAGGAAAATAAAGCTGCAAAGTCTATAATATAATTTTTTCCAGAGTGAATGACACAACTACTTGCAATGGAGTCTGCACTGTGGTGTGGTTCGCTTAGTAACTCAGGTGTGTGAGATGTTGGCAGGAAGGAATGGATGTGCCCATCCCAGGGTAGGGTGGTCATCTAGGGATGGTCCATAGAGCGGAGTAGCCCTCAGATATTACAGGCAAATGCAGGAGAGGCAAAAACACCAAAGGCTAGGACATAAATGGAAAAAAAATACCAAGGTGGAAGCAGTCATGGGCATGACCACCCCAGCTTTTGAACAGAGATGGTCTTAGAGTGGTAATAGGGGATGGTAGACCAAGAAATGGACAGAGGGAACTGGGATTGGCAAAAAGAATAAAGTAGAAGGGGAAAAAATCTACTTGCAATAGAAAATGCAGTCAAGTGACCCACAGTTTATCTATATGCAATGTAGGGCTTTGGGGTTGGAATAATGGTTTAGGTGTTTATCTCACAGACACCAGGTGCAGGGTTTGGGTCTCACATTCCAAAGGAAAATGGCTTGGCTTAAAATGGCCTGCAAGGGCAGCTAGCTCAGTACTTTTTATGAACCTATATGTTTACTAACATGGTAAAGCAGCCATTCAAAATAAGCGTAAGCTTCCCACAAGGAGTAAAAAACAATGATGGGACAACAAAAAAAATGTCAGGGTTATCATTAAAAAAGAAAAAAAAAAAAAAAACAAACATAGGTTCATAGGTTCATAGAAGAATACTAGGCTAATAGCTCAATAGCTCTAGCCAGTATTACCTGAATTTTACTAGATTTTCAATCCCTAAGGGATAGAGGATGGCTCGGGTTTGTGCCTATGCCTCTGAGCATTTTACAGACTGTCCCTGTCCATAAGGAACATGGGAAGCACCTCCAGCAGTGAATTTATGATTCCCCATTCATTGATCCAAACTGTGATTGAACAGAATAATAAAAAGGCTCTGCTTTATGCGAATAGGAAGCCTGTTCCAGAGAAGAGAGAATCTCTGAGACACACGTGTTTTGTTCACATAACCAAGTTAGATCCTTAGATCAAGTGACCCTCATGCAGTTTGTTTTGAGAATATGTAATTGTTCTATCAGGGCTGGATTTGAGAGTGCTTTCCAGGTTAGGCTTAGATCACCTCTTAATAGTTGGTAGGAGACAGAGTAAATTAACAGGGCATTTAGTTGATCCACATAGGTCATGTTGTTTACACCCAGTGTGTTTATTTGTAAGGAACCTCTGAGGCCACTCCAACAGTTGAGGCCTTATCAGGTACATGCTGAAAGGTGTATTGTACTTGATTATTGGTGTGATGAGGGATGAGTACAGTGGGACTATAATTTCCTTGGATCTGTATGCCATACCTTTACTTATAAGCTGTGCTGCATAGAAGTACTTCATCACCACTGTGGACACATGATGGTCACAGTTCAGGCTACTATCTATCTGTGTACCTAGATCACTCATCTCTGAGTCCAGTCTTAGAGGTGTACTATTACTGTTGTAATTTCCAAGGGTATTTGACTTCCCAAAGGGTATGATTATGCATTTCTTTTGCATTTAGTTTTAAGCTATAGCTATGGCACCAATCATCAGTCTGTGTCAGACCGTTCTGAAAAACATCTATATCACTGGGGCTTCAATGATTGCCTTCGCCTTGCAGTCATCAGCAAACTTAGCCAGGCAAAGGCCTTCTACATTAGCCTTGACTCCAGAGAAGTATATTCTGAGCAGGAGAGATCCCAGGTCTGAACCTTGTGGTGCACTACTAGTAAATGGCCTCTTGCTGGATCTGAATTCTCCCACTTTAACATGTGTCCTGTCCGTAAAGCATTTATTTATCCATCTAGTGATGTAGAGATTTATACACAGTTTTGTGAGTTTATATATAACAGTGGGGAACTGTGTCAAATGCCTTAGCTAAGTCAAGGTTGGCAGTAAGCACTGTTTACCCTCATCCATAGCCCTAGTGAGTTTCTCAAAGAAGTCCACAAGACTGACCAGGCATGACCTATCCTTGACAAAGCCAAACTGGGTTGGTCTAGTGTTTGGAGGTTTCCTATATTGTTATTTATTAGGTCTGTGATTATTCTTTCTGTGGCCTTGCATATGAAGAAATGTATCCACAGGCAATTACTCAAGCAGTTAATTGATAATAACTTACTTTCCAACTGTCAACATGGCTTCAGACCATCACACAGCACTACCACTGCCCTCCTTTCCTTTACTGATTGCATTAACAGTAACCACAACAGTAATTATCTTTCTTCTGCTCTATTTATCGATCTGTCTAAAGCATTTGACATGGTAAATAACCAGATTCTCATAAACATACTACAATCTCTATCATTAGACCCTCTTTCCATTAAATGATTCCAGTCCTACCTTGATAAACGACAGTAGGCAGTATTATGGCATAACACTCTATCCACCCACCTACCTGTTACCTTAGGTGTCCCTCAGGGGTCAATACTAGGACCTCTCCTCCTTTCCATATTTAATAACGACCTTCATCTTGCCATCCCCCAAGCCACATGCATACAGTATGCTGATGACTCCACACTGATATGCTCAGCCACTTCCATCCAAGACCTTCACTCTTTTACTCAGAAGGCATTTAACACAGTTGAGCAATGGTTCACACAGCGCTGTCTTCTTTTGAACCCCCCCCCCCCCCCAAAAAAAAACTCTTCCTCTTCAGTCCTACTCAAAAGTCATCTCCCCTTAATTTCTCTGTGACATCCACCAATGGTACTATAATATCCCCTGATCCTCCCACCAAATTACTTGGTATCACTATCGACAATAATCTGAACTTTGACATCCATATCAACAATGCTATAAAGGCTGTCAACAAAAAACTTGGCACTCTCTATAGGACTAAACCCTTCCTTTCCCCTAGAGCTAAAACTACAATAGCTCACACTCATCTAATCTCTACACTCCTCTATGCCTCACCCATTTTCACCAATCTATCCAAGAATAACTTCAGTAAACTGGAAGTGTCATACAATAACATTGTCAGATTTGCCACAGGTAACCCATATGGAACCCACCATTGCATAAACTTAAAGCATCTAGGATGGCTGGAACTACAAAACCTGATTAAATTCCAACTAACCATTGCCTATAACATTATTTATAACCCTTCCAATACTCCAATTTTATCTACCCTCATCACCCCCTATAGAAATCTGAGGTCCTTAAGATCAGCAGACAAACTGCTTGTACAAACCTCTAAACCTAACAACAGAGCTGGGGATTCTCTCTTCTCTAATGCTGTTGGAAAATCCTGGAACCTTCTTCCCAGTGACCTCTCCTCACTCACCTCTTTACCACTCTTCAAAAATAGGCTTAAACTTTACCTTAAAACACACTGGCTATGCCCTTGTACCAAACCTGACTAGTCATCTATCTTTTCAAACTGGGCTTTCCCTATCCATTACTTCTCACCTACTGTTATACCTTCCTATTACTATGTTTTATCATCTCTCTCTATATTACATTACTTCTATGCTCTGTGGATACTGTTTTTTAAGTAAATACTTTATCAATATCACTACAAAATTAACTTCTTTTTTACTATTGACTTTACCTGTATAATGCATTGTACCTGTGAAATACATTGTTATGATTCTTGCCTTCATTGAATATCCTATGCTAACCTGTATGCTGTACTACATATGTTACTGTTGTATAAATATTTTTTTCCTATTTGTTATTGTTATAGTAGTTGTATGTCTTTGTTTATGTCTCGGAGCTTATCTCCCCGGGCCTTTACTGAAAATGGACATGTATCCAGTTAGACTAGTCTGGTCAACAAATGTAAAATAAAATAAATAAAAATAAATAAAATATAAGACTAGTCAAATGTATGGATCTGTAATTTCCTGGGTCTGTTGATGGTCCCCCTTTATGCAGAGGAATAACTGTTGCTTTCCTCCACTTCTCAGAGACAAAACCAGTCTCGAGGCTGTGGTTAAATAGAAATCCTAGTGGACTTGATGGATCCTGTTTCAAACTATTTTAGAGGCATCCTGGGATATTGTTGGGACCCATCAAAGCCTTGTTTTAGCTTTAGAGGGCACAGTGGCAACCTATTCTTTTGTAATGACTGGTAGAGGAATGGTGGAGGATATTTCTTAGGGGGTAACTGGAGGTGATGGGGAGGTGAAATTTCAGCTGAATTTATCGGCAAGTAGATTTGCTAAATCTTGTAGCTGGGTATAGGTGATACCATCTACAACTAACTCCACACACTTTTGGGTGCTGTACTTAAGATTGTGGACCTAACTGAAAAATGCCTTATGGTTATCCTTAGCTTGAGAGGTTGTGTTTGTCACAAAATTCACTTTTGAAGACTTGACTAGTCTCCCATTTGCTTGTTTAGACTAATTAGAGAGTTGTTGCTCTATTGTGCACATTCTCTCTTTCTTCTAGACATGATTTTCTTTCTTTTTTGCACAACCTATTTTACCAGGGGTCCACCAGAGTGCCTTGTTTTTGTGGTTTGTTGAAGGCTTATTTCAGTCTGGTACTACCATTTCTATACAGTTGTGTATATGGTTATACAGGGCTTTTTTTACACCACCACATAGTCTTCTGTGTTTTCTGGGTTTCGGAGAGATTGGAAATTTACTATGTCATTGCTTAACAGGAGGTAGTTTACCTTAGAAAAGTTCTTAAAGGTCTTGTGATTAGGTGGGGATGCTAGTTTTATATTTATTTCAATGGAGAGCAAGTACTGATTTGAGCTAACCAGTCAGGGCATTATACTTAGGGGAGACAACACTCAGCCATATTTGTGAGTACTAGGTCTAGGATATTTGTACCCATAGTGGACTAACTGTCCAAGGGCATTTGCAATCACAAGGTCTAGAAATTATTGAGCCTACATATTAGTGGTAATGTATGTTTCCCAGTTTATGGAGGGGTAGTTAAAATCACCCTTCAGTATGGTATTGCACTGAATGGTAAGTGATTCTAGTAAATTCAGGTATGAGGTATGGTTTTCCTGGTTCATAGTGGAGGAACTGTAGCTAGGAAGGCTATGCCAAAGGATTTTTAGTATAGTTAGTTGGGCATGGAGTAGCTTAAGCATATTGTATTGTTTGGCCAGTCTTGAGGCGTGCTTATCCTTCATGAGTACATCTCCATCATTTGTCCTTTCATGTGCAGTGGGCGGTCGGGCCATGTGAAAGGCATTATAACTTTGCACTGCAGGGCTGCTTTACATGGCTTTGAACCATATATCAGCAACTGCAAAGATGTCATCATTCTCCAAGGTGAGGAGTGTTTCCAGGGAGTGTAGTTTCTTGATGAGATTCCTAGCATTGAGCAGTAATACCTTTAGCTTACCCTGAGTAGATTTTGCTGCAATGGAAGGTTTTCCTGTTTGGTAATGCATAGAAAGGCACTATAGGGGTGCATGATGTTTTGGCCAGTGTCTAAAAGCTTAGTGGCAACAGATGAAAACCATCTTGGGCAAAGCAGTGTGGCTTTTCAATCATGTTCTCCCAGGCTGACAAATATTGGGCCCCTTTGGAATGACATCAGTAGCTAAGCCAGTTATGAAACTCAGTCATTTTCTGTTGGTCTTGGGGTATTATCCTTGGAGATGGTAGAATATTGCTCAGTGTTAGGCTCATACCTGCCTGTGCACATATTCTGAGAGTTCAGTCATCTCTCTCTTCATATAGTCCAGAGAGGTACATCTCAGTCATTCACATCCACATGGACTATGACTGAGTCATACTGGTACTTGAGGTTTAGTGACCTAAGTGCTTCCATGATCTAGTGAATCCTGGCCCCCGATAGGCAACAAAATGTAACCTTGTCCTTATCCAGCCTGGTGAGAGGGACATCAAAGAGTCTTACAATGGAGTCACCTATGACCAAAATATTGGGTTGTGTGGTGTTACACCTTACAGGCTTGGCAGCTGAGACACTATGAGATATAGTTTTATGTGTTGTGTGGGGAGTTGTCTGGTTTGTGTACATGAGGAGTTTCTGAGAACTGCTTCTGGGAAGCCTTTGAGGTCTGGGTAAGTTACATGTCTGCACGTCTGTACATGTGGATCTATGTGTCTGGTCCTTACTAAATGCAGTAAGTATTGTGTGTGTATCACTGATAACCTGTCTGGTGTTTTTTGTGATTGCATGTGACAGCCTTTTTCCAGTGACACTGTGTAACTGCATCTCTTACATACTGTATTTGTTTGTTTTGGCATTAAGTTGTTGTCAGTGAACATGAGGCAATTGCTACATTGCCTTAGGATGGCAATCTAGATGCAGAGATAGGACAAAAGTGCCTATCTATGGTTGTAGGTCATTGGTGTGTGCTTTACAAGGGAATAGAATGATGGATGATTGCAACGGTATGAGGGATGGGTGCTTACATAGTGCAATCTACAGATAACCTATGAGGTGATGCTGCCTAGTGTACAAACCATTTTCTCTTTGAGTAGCAACAATTCTGAGTGCTTTAATAATGTAATCTAGAGCTACATTAATATTGATGCTCATTGTGCAAACTAGCTGTTTCTTGAGCAGCGCGAGACTGTGAAAAATGTCAGAGGTAGTTTTTATATGGAAAAGTACATCTTCTAGTGATTGCATACATAGAGGGCACCACTAACTGCTGTTGTGTGCAGCACAGCATCACACAAAGACAAGGCTTATATACAAACAGAAAAAAGCAAGTTTTAAACTAGGTATATCCAGAGGCCAATCAGGTAAGCCACAAGCTTTCCACCAACCATTCCCAGCTCAGATAGGTGAAAGCAGGCCTCACCTGCCACAAGAGTGCTGACTTGAACCCTCTTAATTTAAAATGACTGGTTTGGAGCCCAAGTGTTAGGGAACCACAAAAATAGAGGCCTAAAAGCACTGAAAACAGCAGATGCAGTGTGTGTTTAGAGTACCACAATTGCAGAGCCACAGCCCTTGCAGCGGTAGAAAAACGCAACTTAAAACTAAGCAAGTGCAGGAAAAATTATAAATAGCACATGTCTGAGAATACAGAGAAAGCAAGCAATACAGGTGCAAAATAATGCTTAATTTTGTTTTATTACCAAGGATGACTACAAATGCCAGCAGCAAAATCTTTCAAACTCTGTGGTGTCGTCGTCAAGCGATGAGCAGCTCTGAATCTCTGATTAATTTCAGTAAATTAGCATCACTTGAAGTTCAATTTTATGAAAAGATCAAATTCTTGTCATCAATTACTGTAACTTGAAAACATACACACAATTTCTTTTCCACTGAGTGGTTATTTTAAGTAGAATAATTTGCAGCAAATAGAACAATATGCATAATTATTTTGTAAACTATATATAAGCCTTGCAGTGTAGCACTGTATAAAAGCATTTCCAGGCTTCCAGGCTTGATTTTTAGTTGAGATTTTTAGCTTGACTCTTCTGAGATCACTGCTTGTGATAAGGATGACTGACAGTATTCAAATAACAAGTAATCTCCGTGGTATCCTCGAAGTCTCAAAACAACCCACTAAAGTGTAGTGGGTCCAAAAACAAAACAGTGTAAGAAACTTCTCTGTGTGGAAGAATGAACTAAGGTTGATATATTTCCAGCCATGTAGTATATTGTCTTGAATAAAATCACAGACTTAATAATCTACTTAATAATTTGGTTAAATAAGAGGTACCACATCATTATATAATTTTATTTAAAGTACATAAGGGTTATATATTATGACAGTTACTAAGTAGGGCAGGACCAGCTTGAATGTCACACTGATGGGGGAAGGGATGTGAATTTAACATGTGTACCAATAACACTTTGTTTTACAGCACAATAAACCACTCCCATGCCTGATAAAAAGTATATATATATTTAGAAAGCTTGTGAGGAAATTATTACTCTATTTTTGTTTTACTTGGATCGCTTGTCTATGTACTTAATAAAGGATTTTCGACTGGAAACAGACTGCCTGCCTTGCTTGGATTACTTTCGAATACTTAGTAATGCTGTACAATTATATATTTTCTATTATTACTTTTTGTTTTGTTTTGTTTTGACTTAAGATGAGTTTACTTTCGCTACTTCTACTCCTATTGTCTGATCTGATTAATATGCAGTGATTAACTAGAAATATATGGACAGTATTCAAATAAAGACACATTTGCTTCATTTACTGACCATATATTCTGGTTTGCAAAGGATGAATGCATACCTCTCAACCTGGAAACATCAAAAATCTGGACAAGGCCCATGAAAAATAGGTACAAATCTGTACGCTGATTAGCATCTAATTTGCATACATAATTATGTAACCCCACCCACTCCGATGGAATTGTGGGATACCAACTTTCAAACGCAAACCGAAGAACAACCAACCAAAATATGGCACCAGATTCCAATGTCCTATTACTTGGCTATTTCGCCCCATTTACCATAAACACTAATGTGTGCATACTGCTTTACTTCTACAATCAATAATTATTTGGATTTTATTTTTACATTTTGCAGTACATCAATGCACAAACACTATTCCCTGGCTATTTCTTCCCACACTATTTACTATTGAATGTATGGATGCGTATGCAGAAGTAATTTATAATAATTTCAAATAATGTGATAAACACTGAAACATTAAGACTAATTAACAATACAAATATTTAAGAGCTATCATAATGTATAAAATCGAAGATCAGTTTTTAAAAGCAATTAACTGTTGTTGTATCAAGTATGTTTTTTTTTTCTTTGATTAAAACAAACTGCATTCCCTGGACGAAGGATGCTGATATATGCAGAACAGCAATTAGCTTAGGGATATACTAACATTATTACAGTCTCACCGACTGTAGTATTACAGATGTCAAAGAGGTATCACTTCCTCGCTGCCACATCTGTCGCGTTATACCCCCATATGCAGCTCTGGTTGATTTCCTCCTGTACAATGACTAATGCTATATACAATATTAGTGCTGTGACCTCACTATAACTATAAACTTTTTGGCACTGAATTTATTGGTTTACCACCATAACTGGCAGTGCATGTAACTGATCTAGCCATCACCAAATGACTCTTCCTACGCAACTGTGATATTTCACTGTACATTTCAAAGTCTAAAATGGAAGGCCTGTAAGTTAGTATAAAGACACTGCTGCATGTTATGAGCAGAACTGTCAGCTATACCAAAGAAAATAATTAGCAGCTTAAAACGAAGTTCTTCAAACAGACTATTAACCATACGTATGACACTGATTTACCACTAATTTGTCCTCTTCCACTAACTTCCTATAAACACTGTGCAGATGTATATAAATGAAACCAAAACTTTAAAGCAGATTCTTCCATCAAAAAAGTCAATTCTTACTCTTCTGGAAAAGAATGAAACTAGCAATCTGTCTTCACTCAACCTGAAGTACTTTCTAGACAGAAGAAACCAGGATTTGTATCTCAAGGAAGACTAACAGAAAACAATTCTGACTAACCTACTTTATGTGACACAGAAAGCTACAGTTAGGTCGGAATGTTTTACCACTGATCTTGCCTCATAATATCACCATATTATTTAATTCCTACATCAGGCAATGTTGCTGACAAAATACAATTTTGTACATGCTACAGATCTCTACAGTGAGAAACTGGAGACGTTTAAATTACACGTTATGAGCATGTGTGATCCTAGCTGCCACGATTTAGTTAATTCTAACATGATCACAACCTTTTCTTCAAACATGTCCATAGAATAACTATTAGAAAAGCTCAAGTGTCTAATATCATTAGGCACTGCAGCAATAAGGCTCTTTCAGACATTTTGCAACTACATATTGGAGATTTTCTCTTGTTTAGGCTAAAACACTATGAATGCAGTCTGAAGACAACTTCCAAATGCCAACAAGTTCTTCTCTACTGAGGATTACTGTTCCACAAATGCATGTCACACAATTCCGACTTGAAAGCACAAAACTGCTGTTTCACTTTCAACAGGAAAAGCAAGTACAGAAGAAAAATAATCAAAAAGCATTTTTTGTTTTGTTTTAAAACTCTCCAGACCAAGCTATTCTTTCCAAGCATTTACACATCAGACAAGCAGCTGAAGTAATTATTTAAAAAATAAAAAAAAAAACACATGAGCTGTGGCTTGAGTCATTTGCCATTACCTGCGGTCATGAAGCATTACTGCATGCAGTGACTGTTCCATTTCATAGCACAGACTTGAGGAAAGCATCACCTACAACTCATGGAATGAGACTAAGCTGGGGGTTGGCAGTTTAGAGGCTCTTTGCAAAAGGACACTACCTTTTAGCATAAAATGACACCTACATCTCAAAAGATGCCGTTTTTTTTCTCTCTAATCCATCCATGCAAAACAGCTAAGAAGCCTACCTAATTGCTAGTCTCATAATTCATCTCCTAAATTAGTAATTTTAAGAAAAAAATGCAGACTAGAGATCAGCATGCTCAGCATGACAAAATGTTGTTATATAAAACAATGCAAGATCTGCCCATCAAGCGCATCCTGTCAAACTACTGTTCAGCAGTAGCATCTCAGTATTCATTTCCGATGCTATGTTAGACTGCATTTAAAAATCAATACCCTCTTTCAGAAATACAAAGCTTACCCTCCGTAAACTGATTTCAAGAAAAAAAGACACTATTTCTCTGTAGAACAAAAGTGTGTGTGCAGCCAGCCACTAATAAATTAAAGCTAATAAGCACTGTCCTATTTTTTTCAGATACATGTGTGAACAGACAAAATAGGTTGTATGTTTTGCTGTTGAATCCCTCTGTCTTGTCTGATAAAGCACCATATAACAATATAATAAACTATAAAGTTTCATCCTCAAATTTTGTACATACTTTCTAGAAGCAAACACCGTACTTGTACCTTTCTGAAGAGGACGACTAACAACTTCTCAGAGTTAACTGACATCAGCAGCTGGATCTTCTTGATTTCTGAAAAAAATCACAGCCAGCAATGCTACTTCTTCCCACCACACTATCCTAAAACGTCCCCCCTAATTATTTTGTTAAGCTATAGCCACAGGTTCCACAGGGATCTTTCAGCCTGTGATTACTGCTTCTGTAAAGAAAAAGGACGTTCCGTCCCACGCTTACCTGCTCACGCTGCCTGCTTCTTGGAGAAATAAAACTAATAGCACTGCTGCCTCTGTAATTCCATTGCTGCTGTGCTGTATTCCTGTTCACAGAGTCGCAGCCAGCTTGGAAAAAAAATAAAGGCATTACTACCATAGTTTAGTGAATGATAGTGTGCTACTGCCTAGTAGTACTCAGTCGGTGCTGTACTTTCCTTCCCGCTCACAGCCAGCCGGAAATAATGACTTGAGCTCCTTGAGCTCAATTCCGACTGGCTGGTAGCCCTGACAGCGCTGACGTCATCGCGCACGTGATGACGTCAGCACTGAGCGCGAATTTAAAAAAAATAAAAAAACAAAGCAAAAAAATCGGAAATGAAGGGGTGCCAATCGGGAATCGTGGCACCCCTTCATTTGGACCCCAAAACTCGGTAAATACCGAGTAATTCGGTATGGTTGGGAGGTCTGGTTTCTGATGACAAATTAGGCAAACTTCCAGTTGTGTATTCCATGAAGTTAGACCCAGAGGTCACTCCAGTAGTCAGACCAGTGAGAAAAGTTCTGATAGCTATGCAGGATAAAGTTAAGGCTCAGCTGGATAAAATGATGCAGCAAAGTGTGATTTGTCCAGTGACAGAACCAACTGAATGGGTGTCATCCATGGTAGCAGCTCACAAAAAAATGTTCAAACGAAATCAGAATATGTATTGACCCAAGAGATTTGAACAAAGCATTAAAGAGACCATATCATCTAATGCGCACAGTTGAAGAGGTCGGAGCTCTAATACTGAATGCCGCTGTTTTCTCTGTCTTGGATGCAAAGAGTTCGTTTTGACAAGTGATGCTTGATCACAAATCCTCATTTCTAACTACTTTTAGTACTCTGACAGATTCTAAGGATGCCATTTGGAATAAATTCTGCAAGTGAAGTCTGTAAGCATTCAATGGAATACATTTTTTTGGGTTATCCTTGTGCCATAATCATCATCATCTTCTTTCGGCTGTTCCCGTTAGGGGTCGCCACAGCTGATCATCTGTTTCCATTTCTTCCTGTTCTCTGCATCATGCTCTTTCACACCAACTGCCTGCATGTCCTCTCTCACCACATCCATAAACCTCATCTTAGGCCTTCCTCTTTTCATCTTACCTGGAAGCTCCATCCTTAGCATCCTTTTCCCAATAGACCCAGCATCCCTCCTCAGCACATGTCCAAACCAATGCAATCTCGCCTCTCTTGCTTTGTCTCCAAACTGTCCAACCTGAGCTGACCCTCTAATATACTGATTCCTAATCCTGTCCATCCTAGTCACACCCAGTGCAAATCTTAACATCTTTAACTCTGCCACATCCAGCTCTGACTCCTGCCTTTTCAACAATGCGACCGTCTCCAACCCATATAACATAGCTGGTCTCACTACCCTCTTGTAGACTTTCCCTTTCACTCTTATTGGTACCCGTCTGTCACAAATCACTCCTGACACTCTTCTCCACCCATTCCACCCTGCCTGTACTCTCTTCTTCACCTCTCTTCCACACTCACCATTACTCTGAACTGTTGATCCCAAGTACTTAAACTCATCCACCTTTACCAACTCTACTCCCTGCATCCTCACCATTCCTCTACCCTCCCTCTCATTTACACACATATATTCTGTTTTAGCCCTGCTAACCTTAATTCCTCTCCTCTCTAAAGCATATCTCCACCTCTCCAGGGTCTCCTCAACCTGGGCCCTACTCTCACTACATATCGCAATGTCATCTGCAAACATCATAGTCCACGGGGCCTCCTGTCTAATCTCATCTGTCAACCTGTCCATCACCACTGCAAATAAGAAAGGGCTCAGAGCTGATCCTTGATGTAATCCCACCTCCACCTTAAACGTATCTGTCACTCCCACTGCAATCCTCACCAATGTCACACTACCCTTGTACATATCCTGTACCACTCTTACATACTTCTCTGCCACTCCCGACTTCCTCATACAATACCACAACTCCTCTCTAGGCACCCTATCATATGCTTTCTCTAAGTCCACAAAGACACAATGCAACTCCTTCTGACCTTCTCTGTATTTCTCCAACAACACTCTCAGAGCAAATATTGCATCTGTAGTGCTCTTTCCTGACATGAAACCATACTGCTGATCACTAATCATCACCTCCCTTCTTAACCTAGCTTCCACTACTCTTTCCCATAACTTCAAGCTGTGACTGATCAGTAGATGATTTATTGGTTGGAGGCAATGGTGCAGCAGAGCATGACAGCAACCTTAAGAAAGTTCTAGACAGAGCATGTGAAAAAAAGTTGAAGTTTAATCCTCTGAAGTGCAAATTCAGACTTCCAGAAGTTACATATGTAGGTCATTTGTTTATGAGTACAGGCTTGAGACCAGACTCCACCAAGCAAGCAGCTGTTCTTGAGATGTCAGCACCAAATAATGTACAAGCTCTACAGCGTTTTCTAGGCATGGTCAACTATTTAGGCAAGTTTATACCAGACTTCAGTGAGTTGACTGCATCTTTAAGAGAGCTAACGTGCAAAAATATTGCATGGTAATAGTTGGAACAGCACCGGAAGGCATTTGAAGACCTTAAGCAGAAAATTGGCACCCCACCTACTGGCGCCTCTAGGCATGAACTATTGCTTGTTCATATTTGCATCAATAATTCCAAAACCATGCTATCTACAAGGGTTTAAAAGATTTCATCTTAAAGCTTACACAATGGCAAACTCAACTGCATTAATAGTTGACATCTGTCTAGTATAGGTAAAGAGATATTAACTGTTTTTTTATTATATTAATTTATATAAATATAATTTTTCATATTTTCTGAATATCTCAACAACCAAGTAACACATACAGAACTCCTTAGCTTCATATAAAAGCTTTCAGCTAGATGAATAAAATGCTGCTGACAGTATGTGTGTAACTTGAGTGGTTGCTGAGATATTTTAAGTTGTTTAAAAATATTATAAATATAATAGTTACTATGTTTACCGTGACTTATAAAATTCAGTTTAAGACCTAGAACCTAAAGAATGCTACCACTATAAAAATAGTTTGTGCTGAAGAGTTTGCCATTTATACTTCTTTCATGGTTCCAGAGATATGAATATTTATGTGAAATGTGAGGACATAATTTGATTCTGTAAAAGGCTTAGGCTCCGCACATTGGAAGTTAAAATGTAAACTTCATGAACTCCATTGGAGTGAATGAATTAAGATACTATGATGTGAACAAGCCAATTACTCTCTCCTGTGATGCTTCAAAATTTGGTCTTGGCACAGATGTACTTCAAGAGGGCAGACCCGTAGCCTATGCATCTAGAACACTTTCCCAAACTGAGATGCAGTATGCTCAGATTGAGAAGGAGCTTTTGGCAATAGTATTTGCATGTTCCAAGTTTCATGATTATATTTATGGTTGAGCTATTCAGATTGAAACTGATCACGAACCCCTAGTTACTATTCTAAAGAAGCCTATGCATTCCACACAAGCGAGATTACAAAGAATGATGCTCAAATTGCAAAAGTACAATTTCAAAATGGTCTACACAAAAGGCAAGTTACTCTATCTGGCTGATACCTTATCCAGATTGCCCAGAAATACAACAGAACAGCTTGATGCAGAGACTTTTGACTTTGATGTGATGTCGGTGTGTAATTTTTCAACCACTAAACTTGATGAGTTAAGAGATCACACTCAGACTGATCCAATTTTACAAAGGTTCACTCACTACATTAATGTTGTATGGCCGTCAAAGCAATAAAGTGTACCACCTGAAGTGCAAATCTATTTTCTTTACAGAGATGAATTGTTGATGGAAGATGGCATGATTTTCAAAGGTCCTAAAATTGTTGTTCCTGCTTCCTTACTACAAGAATATATCCAGATTTTGCATCGTGGTCACTCAGGATCCACATCCACTAAGAGAAGAGTGAGAGAATAAGTATTTTTGGCCTTCATTACCAAAAAACGTTGATAAAGTAATTTCTTCATTTTCAGTATGCAATAGTACTAAACCGCATTTGCAAAGAGAACCACTTCAGCTAAGTCAAATTCCTGAACTACCTTGGTCAGCAGTTGCAGCTGATATGTTTAAGTGGAAAAATCAACACTACTTGATTTTGATAGACTCTTATTCGAACTGGTTTGAGATTGATCTACCACCTAACCTAACATCCACTGCTATTATTACTAAATTGAAACATCATTTCTCAGTTCATGGTAGTCCACACAAAGTTATTTCTGACAACGGTACTCAATTTACTAGCCAGTTGTTTCAGAAATTTGCAAAAGAATGGGACTTTGTACATGTCACTAGTAGTCCTGAATATCCTCAGTCAAATGGTCTAGCTGAATGTGCAGTGCAGAGTGCAAAGCAATTACTTGAAAGGCCAAAGTGTGACAATACCGATGAGTTCTTGAATTTGCTTAATCTCAGAAACATACCCCGTGACGATATTCTTGGTTCACCTGCTCAAAGACTACTTTCCAGGCAAACTAGAACTACGCTACCATTACTTCCAGTTTACTGAAGCCTAAACATAGGAACAACAAAACCATCAAGGCTCAATTGTTTAAGAAGTGTAATATCCAGAAATCTAGTTAGGACAGATTGAGCAAATTACTTCATCCGTTGAGGAAAGGAGAGAGGGTAAGAATCCAGACAATGAAAGGTTTTGATTGAATTGGGCAGATTACACACATCTGTGCCGAGCCAAGATCCTACCTGGTAGACTCTGAGGGTGTGGAGTATAGGAGGAAATGTCGACATCATCTTCCTGTACCAGAATCATCATCACCATCACAACATTGTTTCTATGATGCAGACTTCAAATCTATGAATGAATCAGACACTGCTGCCATACCACAATGTGTTCAAAATTCTGATTCAATTCCAGAAAATGTTCTGAACATTCCACAGGTCAAACATTTTGCAGAGACAGTTCCAGTTGCTAAATCTAATTGCCAGTTTTATGTCACAAGTTATGGGTGAGTTTATAAGCCCAGTGTGAAATACGCAGCAATGTGGACCTGATTGTGTGTATGTATATATATATATATATATATATATATATATATATATATATATATATATATATATATATATAAAATTATATATATGTGTGTGTGTGTGTGTGTGTGCGTGTGTGTGTACTTAGTATTGTATAATGCATGACAAAGAATTACCTGTGATTTCTGCAGGCTAAATAGACTCATAGTGTCGTATGATCTATTTCTCAAAGAGGAAGGATGTAGATTAGAGTGCAAGTGATGTGCACTGCATCTTTAAGAAGCATGTCAAGGATGTACATGCACATATAAATTCCAGACACATGCAATCCCTAGTGCCATTTTGTAAGAGCAGCCAAAGTGTAAGCATGCATGATCGCACTTGCCAGTTCGTATATAAGTTACTTAAGTTAAAGTCAGTAAACTTCTATAGTGATGTGTTTGCATAAAATAAAGCTGCTTGAACAGAACCCATGAAGACTCTTCTATTGTGTCCAAAGTAGGAGAGCGACAATAATGTACTTAGGTTGCAAGAACTTTGTAACAATTACTTTTGGACCTTTCATAATGATACCCCTTTGTCAGACAAAATCTCATCTCTGTATGGAAAATAAGGTTCTACTTCTTGAGGTAAACTAGATTACTATGATGGCCAGCCATGACTGATTAAGTGGTTGAGCCTTTGTAAAGCTGGATCTGTGGCTGTGTGATCTCTTATCTCATCAAGACACGTGGAAGAAAAATTTCTCACTTCCATAACTTCAAAATCATCAGTCGAATGAGAACCTAGATTGTCATTCTATTTAGTGGTACTTCTGGGTGATCTGGATAATGTATCAGTAAGATAAAGAATTTTGCCTTTCTTGTAGACAAGATTGAAATTATACTTTTGCAATCTCAGCATCATATGTTGCAGTCTGGCTAGAGCTGAATGCATTGGCTTTCTTAGGATTGTGACTAATGGTTGGTGGTCTGTTTCGATCTGGATAGGTCTACCATAAACATAATCATGGAACTTCGAACATGCAAACACAATCGCCAAAAGCTTTCTCAGTCTGGGCATACTGCATCTCTGGGTAAGAGTTCTTGATCCATAGGCAACAGGTTGATCTTCTTGTAGAATGACTGCACCAAGACCAAATTTCAAAGCATCACAGGAAAGTGTAACTGGTTTGTGAACATTACAGTATCTGAGTGTAGGTGAACTAGCAATTCTCTGCTTCAGGACATCAAATGCTCTTTGGTGTTGCTCTAACCAAGACCAGAATACATCTTTATGTGTCAGCTCTCTGAGTGGTGCTGATAGTTGGCTCAAGTCTAGAATGAACTTGCCTAGGTAATTGACCAAGAAAATGTTGCAGGGCTTGAACATTGTCTGGAGGTGGCATCTCGAGAATGGCTGTTTGCTTTGAAGGGTCTGGTCATAGGTTTATACTAGTAAATAAATGACCAACATAAGAAACTTTGTGTAGCCTGAATTTGCATTTGTGTGGCTTGAGCTTAAGATTCACTTGATGTGCCATTTCTAGAATTTTTTCTGAGGTTTCTGTCATGTTCAGCTTCATCATGACCTCCTACCAGTATGTTGCCTACTATGACAGCACAAGGATACCTAGAAAAAATTTGCTCCATTGCACACTAAAAGACTTCACTTGCAGAATTTATCCCAAATGACAGTCTCAAAAATCTGCACTTGTCAAATGGAATACTGAATGTAGTGAGCAATGAGGATTTTTTTTGTCAAGCTGAATTTGCCAAAATGAACTCTTATCATCTAAGACAGAAAAAATAGTGGCATTTGGCATCAAGGCTGTGACTTCCTCAACTGTGCACATTGGATGATGAGGTCTTTTTACTGCTTTTTTCAAATCTCATGGGTCAATACATATTCTGATGTCATCCGAGCTTTTATTGTGAGTTACCACCATGGAAGATACCCATTCAGTTGGACTTTCCATTGGATAAATTCCACCTTGTCACAAACTCGGCTTTGACTCTGTCCTGCATAGCTATTGGAACTTTATGTGCTGGCCTGATAAATGAACTGACCTCTGGGTCTAACTTCATGGAGTACACAACTGGAAGTTTGCCTAGTTTGTCTTGGAAAAGATCAGCATAGGTAGAAAAAATGTACTGGGCAAAATTATAGTAGTGGTCTTTTAAGCTAACATGATGGACTTCCTTATTAAAAGAAAGCGGTCCCATTTTCAGTCTCTGATCCCTAATAATGACTGAATGTGCCTCTTGACCACATAAAATAATAAGTCGTACCTTCTTTCACTCTGCTGGAAGCAACATGAAAGCACTACTATGCCTTCGGTTTGAATTTCTTCACCTCAATAAGCAACAAGTTTCACACACCTTGCCAAATCAAGCCTTTTACCTTTACATTCTCTAAAAAACATTTCTGCAGACATAACATTGCACATAGAACCTGTGTCAACTTTGAGCTCTGTGGGTTTGCCATTTATCCGAACAGTACAAAATACTTCATTCTTTGCCCTTAAATCTACTACATTGACCGTTTCATGAAGCACTGACACACCATCAACATAAAGAGTAGGCTTGTCAAAGTTTAACTGATTAACTCGCTTTTTAAAATGATCCTTTTTAATAAAAGAATGCGGGCCTTTTAATTTACAAAATCTTTTGAAATGATTCCATTTATTGCATTTGTGGCATTGTTGACCAAAAGCTAAACATTTCTCCCTTTTAGGTTCATGACTATCACCACAATTACGACAGTTGGCAATGAAACTAGGTTGGGGCCCATGCTTTGCTGACTCACTCTTGTGCTTCACTGAGACTGTGCGAAGTCTGGAATGTGCTAAAAAGTTCTGGGGTTTACCAGTAAGTGATGTAGGGGTTACAGCTGCCATGTGCTTGGGCCTGTTTCTTTTAACACATGGTGCATACTATCAACATAAGCTTTATCACTGTGCCTTCTAGAGCTGCGCTCATTTGTAAGCATATTTGTGCACTTTTCTGTGAGCTTGTATATCTGACAAATCTCAGTGGCCTTATTCAAAGTTAAATCACTGTCACAAAGCAAAATCTTTCTCACAGCATCATCTTTTATACCACACACGTCTGTCCTTTATCAACTCATCCCATAAGTCACAAAATCTACACGTTAGTTTTTATTTCTCAGGTCAGTTATATATGCTGCAAAAGTTTCACCAGGCTTTTGATCCTTTGTATAAAATAAGTGCCTTTCCATTGTAACATTTGTCTGGGGGTTACACATTTCTGTAAATGTACATGTTAATCACTCTGGGTCTTCCCTTGACTCACCAGTACAATATGACAGTTTTCCTCCTCTCCTGTACAGATAGCAGATGCATATACAAATGAATGTTCCCTTTCAATGGCATCTGACCCAGCTAAATTAAGTAGAATAAATGCCTTTGTACAGTCATCTTTATCAGAAAATGCAGCTTGTATGAAAATGTCGTACTCTTGCTCAAACACTCTCCAGTTCTCAGCAATATTACTGTCAAACACAAGTGAATTGGGTTTTCGAAATCGGTCTGCCATACCCACAAAGTATGCACAAAAACACTGAAAATATGGCCCAAAAGAAATGCAAATAAACAGGTGGGGCTCAAGTGAGCTTGTAACAACATTCAAATGCACAATAAACTCTTCAAAATACTTTACTTTACTTTGTGAAACATGCTCTGTAATAGCTGTACTCTGCGATATATGCTTTGTAATGGCTGTTGTTGTTGTGTCTCTCGGCTTTTCCCAGTTAGGGGTAATGGCTGTACTTTATGAAACAACTTTACTGTAATATTGCATAAACATGTGAACACTTTATACACTTCTGCTAACTTAGATAGCTTTGCTTAATATGAAAATACATATACTTTAAGAAAATGTGGTAGTTTCCCCTTATTTTATTCATTTTTATGCAATTCAAACTTTATTTCACACATTTTCAGTAGTAATTTGAATATTTTTTTATCAATATGATACATATTTGCTTATGCGATATTATTTAGAGCATTCTGTATGCCTTGTTTTATATTATGTGAAAAGGAAATAGTGCTGAGCAAGTTTTAATACCTGAAATTTGTTTCTGACCTGTTTTACGAAGTATGCATATTTTTGGGATGGTCCACTCGTTTATATTCCACCAGCATCTGGATAAGTACCTTAAATCGTTTTCGCCAAGCCATTTTAAATTTCATGCCTCTTTGGTACGCTGGTTCTGACTTCAGGCCCTTTTAGATATGCCGCTTCTGGTACTATGTTCTTTAGACATCCCACTTCTGACTCCATGTCGCTCGTTCATCTCTAATACATATAACAAGAAAGCTTGAGGTTTCATTCAGATGCTTTAATACATATAAACACATCAGGATGGATAGCAGCATCATTAAATACGAACAAAGTTAATAAACAGAGCTTACATACATACATGCTTACATCTCAACAGCTAGCTATAAAATGGCAGTTGTGCTTGTACATGCTCAGTATATGCAAGCCCTTGGATAGCTTCTTAAAGGTATATACACAATCAGTGATCTACACCCACCTTAAAAAAAAATCAAAGCAAGAAAATTTAAAACAGCGGGAATTGAAGTGGTGAATGGATCCAACTCTCTCTGTTGTGCCTAGAAGGAAACTAACTTGCATTTACTCTCATAAATTTTCCTCATAGAAGGTTTCTGGGATGAAAATAAGATTTGGTGAAGAGGAGAGGAAAACCTAGACTGTCTAGCATGATTGGAATTGGAGAAACCATGAGGTCAATCTGAAGCCTGGAATGTCTGGATGAATCATTCCTGATGGATACGACTGTAGATCTGGAGTGGGATCCAGTATCCAAAGGGGACATAGCTGAGACCATAGAAAGGGGATACAAACTTGCAGAGGCCAAAAGGGGACAATGAGGATTACCTTACTGTTTAACTAAAATGTTTTCTGAAGAAATTTGGGAATTGGAAGTATGGGAGGGTAAGCGTATGGGAGAGCGGAGGACCAACCATGGACTAGAGCATCTCTTGGTGAATCTCCCTGAGGGAAAATTAAGGGAAAGAACCTGTTGCACCTGTTGTTGAGGGAAGAGGCAAACAGATCACAGCAAGGTTGACCCCATTGATGAAAGATCATTTCCGCCACTGTATGGTTCAGACACCACTTGTGAAATATCAGGATAGTCCTGCTGAGCCTGTTGACTAGAACACTAAATTCCTAGTCTCATCAGCAGTTGAATTCTGCTCACTGCACACTCGGGCAACTCTGCAGTCCATGGCTACCACCCCACCCATACAGTCTAGGAAGGAATCAGTACTGCAAAACTAAACCAAGGATATACCCTTTGACCCTGAAGAGCAGAGTCAGTCCACCCAGGCATTCTACATCACACTCGGGCAACTCTGCAGTCTATGGCTATCATCCCACTCATACAGTCTAGGAAGGAATCAGTACTGCAAAACTAAACCAAGGATATACCCTTTGAGCCTGAAGAGCAAGGTCAGTACACCCAGGCATTCTACATGTATGTGTTATGATAGTGGAGCTTTAACATTAACTGTGTTACTTAGTAGCTCAGCATGATAATAACACTGACTGTTTGAGCCTTGTGCCCCCCCCCCAAGCTTGTGTAGTAATCCTAACTGTCCACTAGACAGTATACACTTAATTCAGGTCCTTCCTATTCTTTGTGATTAAAACTTAACCCTCAAGCAGTCCTTTCAGTGCTGTTTGCCTTAGTTTTGTATCACTTGAGCTCCACCTGTTTATTTGCATCTCTATACATTCCCCTTCATTGCTAATGTATCTCCCTACTCTAATCTGTGCACAAACTGGCTACTAATGAGTGAGTCAATGTGAAGACACACTCCAAACCTTAATAAACTTTGCTGTCTCTTCTCTCCTTCAATTTACAAGTAGAGTTTGTATTGCTACTCAACCCCTCTGAGGCCTTCACTCATAGTTTTCCATTGCTTGCCTCTCTGATTTGGCTGGTTTCTTTGCATTGCACCTGGTTCACACCCTTTTGGCTACCCCTGCTGCCAATACTAAGTCTATATGAGATTCCTGATGTTTATGGTGCCATTTTTAAATTACTAGTCTCCCATCAGGACACAGGTGCTCATCAGCAGTTAAATTCTGCTCACTGGTAAGCCATTAGACCTCAGGAATTTCTTAGTCTTGGTTTTAGCTAATTATTTGGATCTATACAACTGATATTCACTTTCTGATTCTTGACTACTACTCTGCTTATTTGTTTATTTCACTGGTTTGATTCTGCCATTCAGCAACAGTGTTTTACTGACATTACCACTGCAGCTATGTTGTCTCTGTGCTACTATGCTGTACTAAAACTGCTGTTATAAATGTACTTTGAATCTAATTGACTTGATGCTGGGATTAGAAATGGTGTTTACTGATTTAGCACTGCAGTTGTGTCTCTGATACTGATTCAAGAATAAATACCTCTCAACTGTCCCTGATTTCCAGGGATGTCTCTGATTTTGACTTCAAAATTTAGCTCTGTCCCTCTTAATCGCTCGTAAAACTGGTGACTCTTGGAGGAAAAGTGGTGAATTATACTCAAGAAATAATGGCAGTAAGTAAAATGTATAGATTTCTTTTATTTCACAAAATGTATAATAATTAATATTATTTTAGTCTGCATATGTCTCAAGTTAATAGTATTAATATTTTAAAAATGCCCCTGATTTTTTTCTTTTTTTTTTCAAAACAGGTTTATTGTTTTAACATATAAGAGAAATATCATAACAATTTTATACAAGTAATTAAAAATAGGTATTATTATAATATTCAACAAAACAACTAAAGTATTTACAAAGACATCCACTACAATCAGATCAATTAATTAAACTAAAATACCGTGCTATTGAAATTAGAATTTTTTTAACAAATTTTGTAAATTATCCCATACAATATAATATGATGTTTTTCTAGTTGTTCTCATTCTAATTGTGCTTATTTCCATATGGCACATTATATTCATAACATTTTTAAATTCATTGAACGAAGGAGGTGCCCCTGATTTTTTTCTGAGTTTGTCCCTGATTCTGTTGAAATATGTCTGTGATTAGTTGAGAACTATTTTGAGTGTACTGTTGTGTTCATTTTAGTTTTTCATGTATGCACAGGATAATTGGCTGCTGTATTGTGCATGATTTATTAATTTGTTTCCAAACAAAGTTATGGCACTGTGATCCGTTAGCTGTTGAAGTACTCTCAGACAGTTGCAGTAGCATCTTTTCTCAAGCTATCTATTGTTTCTCTCCTGCTCTCTCCACTCTATTCTCAGACCTGTATCTTTTAACACCCTCCTATCTCCTCATTACTTCCTTTAACTTATCTTTGTCTCATTCTACTAGCTCCTCCCTCTCTTTTTCTCTTTCTTCACAGCACACTCAGGCAACTCTGCAGTCCATGGCTATCACTACACCCACACAGTCTAGGAAGGAATCAGTACTGCAAAACTAAACCAAGGATATACCCTTTGAGCCTGAAGAGCAGGGTCAGTCCACCCAGGCATTCTACATGTATTTGTTATGATAGTGAAGCTTTAACATTAGCTGTGTTACTTAGTAGTTCTCAGCGTGCTAATAAAACTGACTGACTGAACCTTGTGCCCCCCCCCCCGCCCCCAGCTTGTGTAGTAATCCTAACTATCCACTAGACAGTATACACTTAATTCAGGTCCTTCTTATTCTTTGTGATTAAAACTTAACTCTCAAGCAGTCCTTTCAGTGCTTTTTGCCTTAGTTTTATATCACTTGAGCCCCACCTGTTTATTTGCATCTCTATACATTCCCCTTCATTGCTAATGTATCTCCCTACTCTAATCTATGCACAAACTGGCTACTAATAAGCAAGTCAATGTGAAGACACACTCCAAACCTTAATAAACTTTGCTGTCTCTTCTCTCCTTCACTTTACAAGTAGAGTTTGTATTACTACTCAGCCCCTCTGAGGCCTCATTTATAGTTTTCCACTGCTTGCCTCTCTGGTTCGGCTGGTTTCTTTGCATTGCACCTGGTTCACTCCCTATTTTCTACCCCCACCCCCAATACTAAGTCTACATGAGATTCCTGCTGTTTATGGAGCCGTCTTTAAATTACTAGTCTCCCATCAGGACACAAGGGGTTTAAGCTCCACTCCATTCACCTGTGCTACGAACGGGCTCACTTCGCACCCCACCTTGCCCCCACTACATCTAGATTTATTCTAAGCACTAACCTCCCCCAGTAACCAGCAACCAATCAGAACAATACTAGTAACCTATTTCCTCTGCCACCCACAGTACCACACCTACTTTCAATCTAACTGCTCATCTAACAGAGTCATGCTACTACCTAATGTGCTTCCACTCCTTACCTGCACTCTTCTTGCACACCTTACATCCTACCAGAACTCCATAATAGACAAACTCCACCACTATCACTGCACCCTTACTCTCATTTCTAGCCATCACCCACCTACTAATTACACTTGTCATACCATCACAATCTCTATCCCAATACACCCACCATACTACCAGTCACCTGTTACATTCAAACAAAAAATATCCCTAAAATATGACAGGTTAATTACCAGATTTATAAAACTTATGTTTACTGCCCTATCTAAATTAGTCCTCAGTGGTAATATCCACCCTAACCCTGGTCCTACTATTACCAACTCCTCATCTAAAAATCTGCCTTATAGCTGCTTCTTCTCACAAGTAACATCCAACAGAAAGCCATCTGATGTTCATGTGTCTAAATATCAGAAGTTTAATAAAACCCATGACCTAAATACCAACATAGCCTTATACACTCCTGATATTCTCATCCTGACTGAAACCTGGCTCAAACCTCACATCAAAAGTGAGGAAATACTCCCAACAGGTTATAACATTCTTCGAGTAGATAAACTATCTAAGAAAGGGGGTGGTGTGGGTCTAATGTTTAAACACCACTTCAACATCCAGATCCTAAACACATCTGCCCCCCACATTGGAAATGAAGAAATCCTATATGCCAACCTCAAACTAAACCCAAATAAAACAATCAACATCATAGGATGCTACTTCCTACCTGGCCAAAACATCCCACCCCTGGAAAACCCCCTGAACTGGGCTAACCGTTCTCTACCCCAGGAAACCATAATCCTAGGTGATTTTAATATCAACTGGCTATCTTGTAGTAACAATCATCCAGCCCAGCACCTAAACCTTCATGGTTTCTCCCAACTAATGTAGTCACCTACCTGGATAAATAAAAACTCTAACAAACATACTTCTCTCGACTGGATATTAGTCAATAAAGACCCTCATTCATACTTAGCTGGCTGTCTGCAAGACAGCCTCAGTGACCACACTCCAACATTCCTTCTGAGACACCACTTAAATTGTGCTAAACCCATTATCTATAGGGAAATCTGAAATAGGGTAAACTTTAACCTTCTCTCTTTTATCTCATCCCTTCAAAAATGTGATTGGACACCACTAAAGTACCTCAATCTGGATGAAGGCATCCACTTCTTCAATAGCACCTTCCTAAACATCCTAAACACACATGCCCCCATAAGAAATGCCAGAAACAAAGACACATTACTCCCCTTGGCTACACAAAAGCACCAGGGCACTAATGAAAATCAGAGATAAGGCCTGGGAGCACTGGTGCTTAACAAAACCCCCCTCCTCTAGACAGTCACTCCTAGAGTTACGCAACAAGGTCAAAAAGCAAATAAAAGAAGATAAAACCCAATATTATCAGTCTGCCCTAAACTCCTCCCATCACAACTCTAAGCAGTTCTGGTCCACAATAAACTCCATTCTCCACCCAGGCAAAGTAGGCACCCCACCTACCACTCCCCCTTCCTCCAGCAGTATTGCTGATTCTGACTCATTCAATAAGCACTTTACTGAAACCATTCTGTCTTTGATTAAGCAACACAACCCTATACCCACCCTCCCTACATCAAAACCAAATACTCTGCCCACATTCTTTTCCTTTTCATAGGTGCCTACCTCCTATATAAAAAAAAAAACTTCTACTGAAACTTAAGCCTACAAAACTTTCAGTTGACAATCTCCCCTCTGAATACCTAAAAATAGCAGCAGAAGCTCTCGCTTATCCAGTCTCTATCTTAATTAATTGGTCTTTATCAGAAAGCTATGTCCCCAGACTGTGGAAAATATAGGTTCATAGATTCATAGATTAGTACTAATCTAACTGCCCTTGCGAGCCATTTTAAGCCTAGCCAATTATCCCTTGTGAGAATCAAACCCTGCACCTTGTGCTTGCAAGGCAAACACCTTAACCATTAGGCCACCATCCCATCCCACATCATTCCCCATCATAAGGGTGGCTCCTCCACTGAACTTTCCAATTACCATCCTTTGTCCACCTTCCAAGATACATGAGAAATGCATCCATTCTCAAGTCTTAGACTACCTCTAGCTAATAACCTCCTCTCCAGCACCCAGCATGGCTTCAGGCCATACCACAGCACTACTACCACCTTGCTCTCTTTCACTAATGCTATGCTTCATCATAAAAATATTGGCCTGTTCTCCTCTGCTATATTTCTGGATCTATCCAAGGCTTTTAACATAGTCTCACACAAACTACTAATCTCTGTTCTCACTAACATATCCTTTTCCCAATCAGCTACTGATTGGTTTCACAGCTATCTAACTGGCCGCCAACAATCAGTTGTCTGGCATAATGACCTATCTCCTAGACTTCCTATAACACTCGGTGTTCCCCAAGGCTCCATCCTTGGTCCTCTACTATTCTCATAGATTCATAGGTTGGTACTAGGCTATCAGTCCTAGGGCCTATACAAGCCTAGCCATAACAATTACCTGGCTATTTCTTCCCACACTATTTACTTCCCTGGACCCCTGTCTAGTAGGGTGACTGACATGATCCCTGGGGTGAATTTCCTTTCTCCCATCCAATCGTCAAGGTTCCTTTTGAAGAGGGCCAAAGAGGCACTCTGCTTGACATGTATGGGCAATCTATTCCAGAGTCTGGGGAGTCTCTGGGTCAGGAACCTATCCCTCCAGCATGTTTTGTTTATTGTGATGACAAGGTTTAGATCCCTGGAGCGTGTGGCTCTGAGGGATTGGGATTTCTTTAAGTGTAGCATGTCCAACAGCTCTGGGTTTGACATGGCCTTGTATGTTAAGCAGAGATCACCTCTTCACCAATGATCTATTCAGAGCCACCAAGCATGCTTCTCTTATACAGTATGCAGATGACTCCACCCGCATCTGCTCAGCCCCAACTATACCTGATCTTCACAAGATCACACAGGAAGCCTTTTTGTATTTGTAGAAAACTGGCCATCTAATGCCCAGTTATTACTCAGCTCGAGCAAAACTAAACTCCTTATCTTCCATCCCACTAAATCTAACCCAGTTATCCCCCACTTTAATATTCTAGCCAAAGACAATACCATCATCTTCCCAACAGAACACACCAAACTACTTGGTGTTGAGACTGATAATCTCCGATTTGACACATTTTTCTTACCATAAAAAAGGTTCACAAAAAACTAGGTGCATTGTATAGAAACAAACAATTCCTCACCAAGACAGACAGAGAATTTCTGCCGCCAATTCCCACCTAATCTTCACTTTACTCTACACCTCTTCTATACTTACCTACCTTAGACAAACAGACCTAAACAAGCTCAAGGCTTGCTACAATAAAATTGCTAAGTTTGCCACTGGTGCATCTTATCGCAGCCACCACTGTATCTCACTTAGAGAATTTGACTGGCTTGAACTCCCTCAACGTCTTCACCTGAATCAACTCTCCTTTGCCCACAAGTTAGTAAACCATCCTGTTAAAGTCCCATCCCTTCAAAACCTTCTCCAGCTCTACTGCTTCACTAGACCTCTACGCTCTAGCAGCAAAAATCTACGTCTAGTGACCAAACCCAAGAACTCAGCGGGAGAAGCACTATTCTCCTGCGTCATATCCATATTATGGAACAATCTCTCCCCCTCTATAACCACACTACCTTCTTGCAATCACTTCAAGAATGCACTAAAAACTCACTTAAAAATTCTCTGGTTATGCCCATGCAACCAATCCCAACTAGTAACCCTCCTTTTACCCCCCTTCCTCTCCCTTTCCCTTGCCACCGTGCCTCACACTGTCTGATCATTGCATTCCTTCCTCTGTAGGCTCTGGCTCACCCTTTACCCTCCCCTTCCCTCCTCACTCAATCTCTCCGACCTTTTATAACATGCTTAACTACCTCACTTTATCTCAACTTTAAATACATATCCTTGTATATAAGATTTAGGTATATGGATTTAGAACAATATCTGTTTGAGCTTAGTACTGTCTGTATATACATCCTACCTTTATTCCTAGCCTCTAGCTAGATATTGGTATATCTGTTCATTACTATGTTTCATATTGTTATGTATAGCTAATGTTTGCTGCAGTATGTATTATTAGTTATTGTATGTATATTCAATTGTTTTTCATGTACTCTGCTGCTCATTTATTGTTCTGTGGAGCTTTTCTCCCCAGACCTCCACTGAAAAAGGACTTGTGTCCAGTTGGAATTTCCCTGTAAACAAATGTAAATAAATAACTAAAAATAAATCAATACATTTTCCTGGTATGTGCATTGCTACAAGAAAGCGGTTAGAAGAGATCACCCACTGCCAGACTATCATTGCTTCTCGGCAAAGGGGGTAAGATCTGGTTCCCCCTTGTTTGTTGATGTATCATACCACTGACATACTGTTTGTTTGGACAGCAATTGCCCCTAGAAGAAGAGAGTTCTGAAAGGCTTGCATCGTGAAGAGGACCACTCTCATCTCCAAGATGTTTATATGCACTTTGGTCTCTTCTGACCCAAGAAATTCCCCCCAACCCAAATTGGGAGGTGTCCATGGTCAACATGCCCTTTGGAGGAGGAAGAATAAAGAGACATAGACATCCATGAAAAACTTTGTTGGACCGAACCCACCAGAGTAGGGAGTCTCGTCAGACTCATGATAGTTTTATAGGATGTGTGACAAAAGGAGGTACTGCTAGCACAGCTATCTGGAATTTTGTAAATAATCATATGCCTTTTGTGAATATCAAACTAATTTATACAAGATGCTGGTGTAACAAATGTATTAGAACTGTATGTCATGTGTACATCAAACTGCTTTTTACAGCTATTTGTGTTGAAAAGGTATTTGTAAAGCTTGTGCTTAAAATGTATCCACAGTGTGCCCTACTGGAAGAGAACAGAAATGTACATGCACTATTGTAACTGTTTAAACATATATGTCAACAGAGAAAACTGGAGGGTTAACCTCAGTCCAGCAAACTTTAGAAAAATATTTGAAATTGAATTACTTCATGTGCTAGACCATAAAGAGTCTCTCTCTCAGGTTTCAATGCAGCTAGAGACACAAAGTCTTACTAGGAAGCTTTCTGTATTGTCTTTAGGGTGAACTAAATGCTACTCTGAAAGCATGGAGAAATGCAATTGTTTCATGACTTCCAGCATCTACCAAAGATCTGAGCAAAAGCCCTTGTATGAGTATTTTTACAGGTAGTTGCTAAATACTGTCAGCTTCAGCAATGGGGGTTTGCCTGGGAACCAGAAGTCAGATGACCAGAAATTATGTAATTCTGCAAGCTATCCCAGCAGTAATATTTTAGATATTATTTTGAGAAGTCTCTTAGTGAGACAGAACATTTTGGATTCTGTCTTGGACCTGACAAGAAGAACCATTCACCACATCTGCCTTTCTCTACAGTAGCTAACTTTCTAGGGAACAGTATAATTCTCTTAGATTCAGTCAGGAATATAGTGAAGCTTTGTTTAGAGATTTTTCTTTGTGTGTCTGAGCCTGTCCTGCAATGTTATTTTAAATATTTCCTGTGGTTTTGAACTTTGATGTCACTATGAATATATATTTAGTATTGTCTTATTATTTTATTTATTTATTATTATTAAATATATTTAAACCTTTCATTGTGGCTGATCTGTGTAAAAATATTTAAGTTTTGAGAGTACTTGCAGCATATTTATTTGGTGACACTATGTGGGCCACTCCTAATAGCCTTATTTTTGGTCAAACTACCATTTGTATTAGTGTTAATATTACACAGTAAAATTGGACACCATTTGTTAAGGGCCCTAAAGTAGCTGATAAGTAGTGACTGGTGGCAGTGGTAACTACCTTATAGTCTGGGCAGAAGGGGGCATAGCTAGTAAATCTGTGTCATCGTTTCCAAGGGGTGTGTGTATGTAAATCAAACCTCAAAGTGTGTGTGTGTGTGTGTGCGTGTGTGTGCGTGTGTGTGTGTGTGTGTCAGCTAGGCAGGAACACGAAGCACTGGTTGGACAGAGAGGGTACTGGAGGTCTTGGTTTGGTCACTCAGCTGAAATCTCAACTCTACAGTTGTGCCAATGGGGAGTCTTATTGGGGATCTGGAGGAAGAGGGAGAAACTGGACCCGGACTGACTGTGGTTTGTGTGTGCTCTTAAGGGAAATTGCACTTGATGCAGAGAGCTGCATATTATTTATTTTATTTATTTATTGACATTTGTTGACTAGGAAAGTCCACTGGGCCATTGACCCATTTTCAGTGGAGGCCCAGGGAGAAAAGCTCCACAGTAATACATTTAAAAATAAAGAACATTAAGACATTTAAGAATTTAAAAAAACATTTGCACATTATATACCATAGTGGTAATACATTCAATATAGTACATTTAAAATGAACATATTTATAGTTCCATATTCAGATAAAAATTCTCAAAAGGTTTGAAGCAAGAAAGAGAGTAAAGTCAATCAGTAAAGGGGCAGAAGTATATAGTGAGGTAATTTGTGAGTGTCACTTAGGATAGTTTAGCATGAGGTAGGGAGAAGGAGAGAAAAGTCAGCCAATAAAGGGCAGCAATATATAATGAGGTAAAATGTGAGTGTCACAGAATAGTTTAGCATGGGGTAGGAAGGCTAAGGCTAATAGCAGGATTGCACTTTATTCCTAAGGGATGAAAGTAGATTGATGAAGATAGCACTTCCATATAGAAGGGAAGGGAGGAGCAGGGTACTTACTAATTTAGCTTTGGTTTGCTTGTTGACATATAATTTGTGCCTATATAGTTTGCCTAATGTGAAGTGTATTGTTTTTAGTGTGTTATGAATATGTAGCTCAAAGGTAAGTTTACTATTGTCATACCTAATAGTTTGGCGGTTTTAGCTATTTCTATTTCAGTTCCATCTTTGGAAAAAATCTTAAAGTCTATGCTTGGTGGTTTTGAAGTGAATAGGAGCAGTTTTGTTTTTTGGCGTTAAGTAATAGTTGAGAATTATTTAGCCAGGTTTTGATGGAAGTAAAAGCTTTTTGGGTTATTTTGAGAAGGTCAGAGAAATTGTTGGTGGAAGATATAATTGTCGAATCATCAGCGTATTGGATCAAGTTTCCTAGTTGAGAGACTTTGTGAAGGTCATTGATAAAAATATTGAAAAGTAGTGGCCCTAGAATGGAACCCTGAGGGACTCCTATGTTGTTTTTTTGATAGGTAGATCGCATATTTTGCCATTTTACTAATTGTTCTCTGTTATTGAGGTAGGAGGTAAACCATTCGACAGAATTGGGGGAACATCCTAGTTTTGTTATTTGGTGTAGTAGTTTGTTATGTGATACTGTGTCGTAAGCTTTTGACAGATCTAGTAGGATTACTGAGGTGTAGAGACCAGTATCAAGGACTTTGTTGACAGTATCAGTGAAAGACAGCAGGGCTGTAATTGTGCTATGTCCTGGACGGAAGCCATGTTGTGTGGGAAAGAGAAGCTCATTGTCTAAAGTAATTGAGTGTGTACACATTTCTCTAATATTTTTGACAGTGGTGAAAGTGTTGAGATTGGGCGGTAGTTTGACAGGTCATGGCAAGTTCCACCTTTATGTAGTGGGGTGTTGACAGATTTTTTTCCATAAGTTTGGAACATAGCATTCAGAGAGAGAGACCAATTTATTAGTATACTGACTAGGTATGCAATTGCGCTTGATGCTAGCTTAAAATATTCGGGGCGTGTTTGTCAGCAGAGAGAGAACAGGGTTTAAGTTTATTTAGAAGTTTGGATATTTGTGAGGTTGGAATGGGCTGGATGGAGAATGAATGTGCTGTTGGATTATTAATGCAGGAGTCTAGAGTATAGGAAGTGTTATTATTATGTGAGGAATCTGTTGTAAGGTCTTTGATTAGGTTTTGAATAGTAGTAATGAAATGGGTGTTAAAATCATGAGAGATTTGCTGTGGGCTTTTGTCAGGTGTGGGGGATGGGTTCTGTAAAGTGCCAGGATTAAGTAAAGTGGAGACTAATTTCCAAAACTTATTTGGATTGTTGTTTACAGTGGATAGCTACAAGGTAAAGTAGTTTTTCTTATCTTGTATGACTAGTTTTTTGGAATTATTTCAGAGTTGCTTATAGGTAAGTTCGGTTTGTTTAGTTTTAGATTTTTGCCACTGTTTCCATGCTTAATCTCTATGGAAGAGGCTTTGTTTTGTTGATTTAGTTAGCCAAGGGGCACAGCTGGCCTTGCAACGTTTGGTTCGTGTAGGGGCTAAGCTATTTAGTGTGTCCAGAAAAAGTCTGTTGAAATAGTTAACAGCTTCATCTAGTGGAAGAGTTTTTAGTGGGAGCCAATTTGGGGTTTTTAGGATGCTTACAAATTTATCTGGGTCAAAGTGGGTAAGATTTCTGGATGTTTTGTAGGTGTGTGGTTTTGATATTTGAGGGTGGGTCCTATGGGTGAATGCTGGGAGGTGATCACTTAATATGTTAGGTAAGGTGCCTGAGTTGGAATAATTTTGTGGGTGAGATACTAATATCCAGTCTAGGGTGGATTCTGATCTAGTGGATAGGCCATGGGTATGAGTTGTAATAAGCTGTGTAGGTTTATGCTGTTTACTGGAGAGTTGGTTGTTAGGATTAGCCAATTAATGTTTGTATCTCCTAGAATAATGGTTTCCTGTGAGATGTTCTGGTTTGCCCAAGATAAAAAGTCTTCTAGGAGGGGGATATTTTGCCCTGGTGGGATGTAGATTACTGCTATAATTATTTGTTTGTTATTGTTAATGTGAAGGGAGGTTAGTAAGATTTCTAGATTGCCAAAAGTGGGGAGATGTTTGGGATAGCTTGTTAAGTTAAGGCTGTTATCGTAGATTAGTGCTACACCACCACCTTTTCTGTGGGGTCTATCAGCATGAAGTATGTTGTACCCTGGAGGAAGAATTTCAATATCAGCAATATGAGGCTTTAGCCAAGTTTGTGTTACTGCTACAATATTTGGGGTGTGAGTGGATAGCCATGCATGGAACTCAGTAATTTTGTTACATATGCTATGTGTGTTTATTGTTACTAGTTGAAGCTGTAGGCTTTTTGAGTTAGTTGAAGATGTAGGGCCAGGGTTGGGGTGGATGTCACCACATTGTGTGTGAGAGAGGAGAAGATGAATAATAGCATCGGTGTCATTTTTATGTGAAAGTGGTTTGGGAAGATAAATATTGTTTAATTTGAGTTTGAAAATACTGTGTGTGTGTACTTGTTATCCTCTCAGTGAACATCCCCCCACAGGTGTCAGTGGTGAGGAATGAGGCTCCTTGATTACTGGTTCAGTGGTGGGTTGTCACAGGATGGTTCAAGGGTTGTTGAAGAATTGACCATTGCACTGCTAAAGTCCATTGGAGAATTTGCATGTGAAGCCGAGCGGTAGGTATAAAGGTGATCTATGCAGCCATTGAACCTAAAGCTTGAAGAAACAATGTTGCTGGAGGAGAGGAGTGAGATAGAATTTGTCTGACATGGAATTTCAAGGTATGTATCCTGATTTGTGGTAAAAGAGCGAACACCTATAAACTCCAAGACTTGAACTGATTGAAGATGGGACTTGGGAAGACTGACTGTGATCCTGACTTTGATCCCAGGAGGTGACACAAATGGAGTAGGTAACCCCAGTATTTTTCTAGGAGCTGCCTGGTTGGTTCAGTGAGAAGTCAGTCATTCAGATAAGGAAACACTATGAATCTGTGCAGTCTGAGATAAGTTGCTACCACTGCCATACATTTGGTGAACACCCTGGGGACTGTGGCAAGACCAAAGGACAGGGCTCTGAACTGGTAATGTCTGGCTCCCAGATGGAAGTGTAGGTATCTTCAAGAGCATCTATTCATTTTGATGTGATAGAAAGCATCTTGAAGATCTATGGAGCACATACAGTCAACTTTCTGCAAAAGAGGTAGAATGGAGTGAAACATGACCATCTGGAACTTGGAGTTCTTCACAAACTGATTTAGATAACTGAGATCCAAAATAGGTCTCAAGTCCCCTGTTTTCTTTGGCACTAAAAAGAACCTTGAGTAAATTTTGCATCCTCTTTGGTCTGGTGAGATCTCCTGGATGACTTTTGTCAAGCAGTTTTTGAATATCTAGAGCTGCTAACTCCCTCTGATTGGGTGGAACATTGAAGACATGTTTTTTGTGAGGTAATTTGTAAAAAGGGAATGAAATATCCTCTAGATATGATCTTTTGCACCCAAGAATCTCTTGTGATGGCTGTCCAGGCATCTGGGTGCAAACACAATCATCTCCCAATTACCTCCAGAGAAGAACAGTCTGGCAACCTTTCATAAACACTACAAGGGTCTATCTGAGTAGAGGTATTGGAACCCTTGCTTTTGCAGACCCCCTCTGCTGTGTGGATGGCATCTTCCATTGTTATTTCTCCATCTACCACTGACAGAAAATTCCCCACGTGAGTCTTGAAAAGGTTCTTGAGACTTTTGGAACCACATCTTCTTACCACCTCATTGATTCCCGGAAAAAGGTATATAAGGGGTAGAAAAAAGGATTCCTATGGCAGACAAGGTCTTTCCACCTTGCTCACTGCAGGAAAGTGTCTCTTTAATGGTGGGCCCAAAGAGGGAAGATCAAGCAAAGAGACCATCCAGACATGTCTCCTGATGGCTATGCCTGAACCTGCAGCCTGTGAGGAACATTCAGCTGCATGAGAGATTAGCCTCATGGATGCATTTGATATTAATTGTAGGGTGGCCCAGTTGTAAGGAATAAACCTTCTGTTCCTATGCGGACATGGACCCAGGGATAGACGTAGAGAGTTCCTTAATCAAGTTCCATTGGACAGTGGAGCTGTGTTCATCCAGCTCCTTTTTGGGGGCTGCTGCAACAACCATGGCATCTACAGGGTCTACCTTACTCCAAAACTGCTTATGTTTTTGTGGATCAAGGATTTTGTCTGGAAGCTGGGGAACAGACTCTACAGTATCCAGCTCCTTCCAAGACCAGCGGGAGACAAGGTCTATAAGCTCATCTGTGTGGTGGGGGGTGGGGGGGGTAACCCAAGACATAGATGGGCCAGAATTGAAGGCTTCTAGGAACATAAATTACTCCTGGGAAGGGGTTCGGATGACTAACCAACATTTTGGTGTAGGATCTCTAGAATGTCTCCAAAGGAGACATCTTCTGGTGGTAATCTTGGGGACCCTTCCCCTTCATCAAAATCAGTGTCTTCAGTCAAAGATTCCTGAGGAGAATGTAAGTGCTTCCTTTTGCACAATCTCTTCTGAGGAACCTCTTCAGTGGGATGCTCTGGAGAGGTAACGGAAGAAACGGGGAGTTCCCGAACTGGAACTGCCTGGAAGCTCTTTCAGACAGGCTGTCCCTGTGGAGTATGCTGGTGAGGCTCACAGACCAAATCCAAAGGAGGAATGGAGATAAGATCCAAGAAAGTGAGAGTTAAAATAACTCTCAGATGGGAGAAAGCCATTTCCACCACCTCAAAGAAAGAGGGACCCACAGAAACTGAAGTCAACCTTACTGGAGCCAAAACTCTCTGATCAGTTAAGCCTTGGTCCCATCTTGGCCTCTGTTCAGGGGGGGCAGACCTGAGCTATCCAGGGCTGAGGCTCTGAGGAGAAGCAAATGATCTGAAAATCTCGGAGTCAAGGCTCTGAGACTCATCCTGCTCAAGGAGGGGGGTGATCCTGAACAGGTCAGGGATGTAGTCGGTGTCGAAGAAGGCATCTTTGGATCTGATGCTTCAAATCTCAGGGCTCTTGGATTTGAGGACTCAAAAAACATAGGTCAGATCGCAGAAGGAGAGATGATAGGGTGGGAAGAAGCTCTACGGCTCAGGGATCCGATGGGAGACATAGCCATTAAAACCTTGTCTGGATCTGGACTCTGAGAAATGTCCTCATCATCCTGTTCACATCTGCTTAGGAAAGACTATAGGAGGACCTGATTGAAGAAGAAATGGATGGAGGTTGAGACAGTTATCTTGGAGTCTCCTGCAAAAAGCATGATCTGAGCCTTGGCGAAATAGGTGCAGGAGAGAAACAAGGACTCCAGAATCGAGGAGACATAGTGGCTGAAGGTTTCGGATCAGAGTGCTTCGGTTGTTTTGCTGGTGGCTCCAATGTCAGAGAGGTCTTGGAACACCGAGCAGGAGCATGCTTCCTATGCTCCCTGGGCTCCACAGGCTTTGACTTTTTTGTGGGGGTTTGAGCCCCTGAAGCAGACATTTAAGAAGACTCTTAAGCAGGAAAAAGGCACTTAAGTACAAATTTATTGTGCCTATTACTAATGGCCCTGGAATTGAACCCAGCAGAAATCTCACAGGGAATATCCAGATGAGTGGGGCCTAAACAATAAACATACTCCCATTTTGTATCAGAACTGGGTATCTCATGCTCACAGGAAGTGCACTTCTTAAAACCAGTAGGCATTTAAGTCATAATAACAAGCTACCAAGAGCAAGTAAAAGAAAAAATCCTACATATATATATTTTATAAAAGAGAAGAGAGGTAGAAAAAGGCTTTACCAGCAATGGTAAACAAGTTTTCTTAATGTAAGGTAAAACGTTAACAAGCAAGTAAAAAGAGGAAGGGTTAAATATCAGAAGTTATATAGTAACAAAGAAAAATATAAATTCTATTCTTATTACACACAAAATCTAAAAACAAATATTCTTGTGCTCGAAAGAATGCAATCTCAACTGAATTATTAGAGTGGCAAATGAGATGTGAGGTAATGCAGTAGTTAGGTGCATTGTGGGTAAAGGAAGGAACATGTGCTTTGCATCCAAGAATCTAGAGAAAATGGCCTAGTCGGATCTGGGACCCCATTCATTTAAGAATTAATGAAAATGACATCATGAGATCTAGCACCTTCCTGAAAAAGAGAAGCTAAAAACTACAGTACTGAAGAAATAGAAGCAGTAAGAGAGTCAAATTTCCTTTTTAAAGGCCCAAATTGAGAATCTTTTCCATTTACTCCTGTATATCTTTCTAGTAAAAGCTTTCAGTGAAGATAAAAGTATATGACAAACTGGGGAGGAGGAGCTATTAATGGAGTTGGAGAAACCATGTGGTTAGTTTGAGGCCAGGAATATTGGGATGCTTCATCTCTGAGTTATATGAGAGAAGGTCTGGACTGGGGTCCAGTATCCATGGTGGATAATGAAGATAAGACCAAAGGAAAAGGAACCACACCTGGTGAGGCCAAAAGCGGCAATGAGGATAACTGAGATCTTCAACCAACTGGCTTTCTGTAAGAATTTCAGAAGCAGAAGTACTGAGGATAGGAGTAAAGGAGACAGGAAGGCCAAATGTGGACTAGAACATCTCTTGGTGACTCCCCCTGAGGGGGGGAGTAGGGAAAAACAACTGGTGCACTTGTTGTTGTGGGGAGATGCAAAGAGATTGTAGCAAGGTTGGCCCCAACAATGGGAAATCTTCTCCACCACTGACTGACTGAGAGACCATTTGTGCGGCATCAGAATGGACCTACTGACTTTGTCCACTACCATGTTGAATATCCCCTGAATATGCATTGCCACTAGAAAGCAGTTGGAAGAGGTTGCCTGCTGCCCCACACTCAAAGCTTCTTGACAGAGTGGGTAAGAATGGGCTCCCCCTTGCTTGTTGATGTACCAGACTACAGACATTGTTAGTTTGAATTGCAATATTCCCCAGAGGGAGAATCTCTTGAAATGCCTGCAGCGCTAATAGGACTTATCTCACCTCTAAGGTGTTGATGTGTGAAATGGTCTCTTGAACAGGCCATGTGCCTTGGACTGTCCCACCCCAGTTGGGAGACATCCGTGGTCACAGCAGCTACTGAAGGAGACAGAACGAAGTTGGTGGGCCCAGGTAAAAGTCATCCGACTAGATCCGTCAAAGCAGATAGTCTTTGAATACTTGAGAGAGTTTGACTGGGAAGGATAGAGGATGTTGCAGAATACACCACTGAACAGCTAGAATCCATTGGAGAACACGCATATAAAAATGTGCTAAGAGAATTAAGACTATAGCCACTGCCATTGAACCTACAGCCTGAAGGATAAGTCTGACTGGGGAGCAGGATGAACAAGAATTTGCTGAACCTGAAGCTTGATTATATCTATAAGATGAACAGGCACAGAAGCATTCTGATTTATTGTGTTTAACTTGGCACTTATGAACTCCAGGCTCTGTATACCGGTTGTAGTCTGAATTTGGAAATGTGGACTGTAATGCCTAGTGTTTGACAAAACTGGAGCAAATAGCTCCTGGACTGTTATAGGAGATGTCTGGTTGGAGCAGTGAGGAGACAGTCATCTAAATATGGGAACACTTGGAATCCTAGCAGTCTCAGATGAGCTGCTACCACTGAAGCACCCAGGCGCTGACACAAATGGAGTAAGTAATCTCTGGCTTTTTCTAGGAGTTGCCTGGTTGGTGCGGTGAGAAGTCAGTCATCCAGATAAGAAAACACTATGAATCCGTGCAGTCTGAGATGAGCTACTATCACTGCCATGCATGTGGAGAACACCCTGATGGTTGTGGTGAGGTTAAAGGACAGAACTCTGAACTGACAGTGGCTGGTTCCCAGACAGAAGAGCAGGTACTGTTTGTAGATTTTGTTCATTTTGATGTGATTGTCCTTGTACAAAAAGGGTAGACTCAACTGAACTGTGACCATTCAGATCTATTATTTCCACACAAATTGCCTCCAGTTGCTTAGATCCAAAATTGGTCTCAGGTCCTCTGTCTTCTTTGGTACTAAAAATAAACTTGAGCAAGTTCTGAATCCTCTTTGGTCTGGAGGGTCCTCCTGGATGACTCTTCTGTTCAGCAGCTTTTGAATTTCTTGAGCTGCAGCTTTTCTCTGACTGGATGGAATGTGGGGAAGTTTCTTCATTTGGTTGGGGGGAATCTGGAAAAATTGTATGAAATAACCTCTGAATATTATTTTTAGCACCCAAAAATCTTTTGTTATAAAAGCCCAGGTGTCTGGGTGCAAGGAAAAATGCCGCTGACTGCCTCCAGAGGTGAGCAGTTGAGCAACCCTTCAGGAGCACTGAAAGAGTCTATTCAGAAAGGAATCTCAGAAACCTGTTTTTGTGGGCCTCCTCTGACACGAGGATGGCATCTTTCATTTGAACTACCCCCTGTGAATTCTGGAAAGATCCCTGAAATCTACAGAACCACATTTTCTAGCCTTCTTTCTGATTCTGGGAAAAGGATCATTGAGGGGTGCATAAGCAAATCTCTACAGCAGACAGGGTCTTTCCTTCCTGTTCACTGTGGGAGAGCATTGCTTTAAGAGAACAGCCAAACAAGGATGTTCCATTAAAAGGAGCTCTGATGGAAGAAGACTTGAAAGGCTCTGCAAAGTCACATAACTGCATCCAGGGATGTCTCGATATGGCAATGCCTGAACTGGTTGGCTGGTAAGGTACCCTCTTCTGCACCATGGGATAACAACCCCATGGGCACATTGGAAATGCATAGCAGAGTGGCCAGCTATGAGGGTGATCTTTTATAGTACTCTACAGACATGGACTCTGAAAGGGATTTGGACATCTCCTTGGTCAAATTCCTCTGCAGTCTTGTAAAGTGTGCCATATAGTTCAGGGACCCCAAGGCAAAGGCCACTGAGGCAAATATGCACTTTGCAAATCTGTCCAATGCCCTCAGATCTCTATTAACAGAATGGACAAAGGTGCTTTGCTTGGCTAGCTCCTCCTTTGTGGCTGCCACAACAACCACAGCATCAACAGGGAGTTCTTTGCTCCAGTGGGGTCTGTCTTCTGGTGGTGCCAAAATCTTGTCTGGACAATAGGAGATTCATTCAACAGAGTCCAGTTCCTTCCATGCCCAAGGTAAGACTAGATCAATAAGCTCATCAGCTAGGGGAGTCACCCAAGACGTAGATGGGCCAGAACCACAACCAGAAATACTGACTCCACTGGTGAAGGATTATCTGAAGACCAGCCACCTTCCTGCTTAAGGAACTCCTTGTCTCCAAGTGAGATAGCATCAGGTGGTGATCTGGGGAACCTTTCCCCTTCAATAAAGTCAGCATCTTCTGTGGCAGATTACAATAGGGAGTCTATGCATCTCCTTTAGCACATTCTGTTACAGGGAACCTCTTCATTTGGGATACTCTGGGGAGGTGTCTGAAGACAGAGGAAGTTCCTCCAAGGAAACTGTCTGGATGCTAGTTGGCACTGGTTGTCCCCATGCAGAAAGTCTGATGAGATCAGAGATCAGAGCTCAGACCTGCAGGGGAATGGATGGAAGATCCAAAGAAGAGTGAGATATTGGATCTCTTGGACAAGAGAAAACCCACTCCACTACCTTGAAGACAGAGTGGGAGAAGCTGTGGCTGGTTGACTTGGAGCTGAAACTTCAAAAGCTGACATGCCCCGACCCTCTCAAGATCTGTGTCTTGAGGATGGAGCTGGACCCAAGCTATCTAATGTTGAGGCTCCAAGGGGCAAGGATGGGTTCAACATCACAGTGGATCCCAGCCCTAAGGAACTGGCACCGAGACTCATCCTGATCTAAGGGGAAAGGAGCAGAACCAGTTAGGGAAAATGTTGGAGTCACAGACATAACCCTTTTCAGCTCTGACACCAATTTTCTTGAAACTCTTGGATCAGAGGGCTATGAAACCATGGGATAGATCCATATCTAGTAACCGTACAGAATTACTCAATTATACCGAGTTTTGTGGTCCAAATAATGGGGTGTCACAATTCCCGAGTGGCACCCCTTAATTTCCAAATTTCCCGGCTGTTTTATTTGAAGTGTGTGTACCTTGGGAACAGGTAACAAGAGCCTAAAGTCCCTACCCACCACCACTTCCATATTTATGCCTCATATTTTTGTTCTGTTCCTCATAACATCTGTAGTTTTCTGGATATTTGTGGCAAATCAGTGAAGGATTGCATTCACTAAATAATGACAGGCATTTGAATTTCAGACTTCATATTCTTCAGAAAATAAATGGTAACACAAAACTTTTTATTCTAGCAATTTTCCAAGTTTATAAGATCAGTTTTTGAAATTTGTCCCTGTTTTTGGGGCTGTATTCCCCCATTATTGGCTTTGTCCATTTTTTGTGTGCTAAGACGTTGAGAGCTTTGGTGAGAGGTGAGAACTGAATTCTGTATTCCCCCATTATTGGCTTTGTCCAGGTTTTTTGTGCTAAGAGGTTGAGAGCTATGGTGAGAAGTGAGAACTGAATTCACTAAGTGATAGCCATTTAAGTCTCAGTCTTCCTGTCTTTCAGGAAACTGCTGATTTGGCATAGTGGTATGTTGCTCTGACTGCAGTGCACAGGATCCTTGGTTCGACTTAGCAGTGAAATGCATGGTGGTAACAGCATTTTATTCTAGCAACTTTCCAAAATTATACAAGCAATATTTAAAATGTGTCCCTGGTTTTTGGGCTTTTGTCTCCCCCCCAATACATTTTGCTTTTACCAGATTTCTTGTGCTGCAAAGTTGAGAGATACAGCTGAGTGTCAAGTGGATTTTACAAGGAGCTGAGAGCTTCAGGGGAAGAGAAGTTTAATGCTGCTTATGTTAAGTCTGCTTGCATTGTTAATAGCATAACAGGTTAAATACTTACTTTTGATGCAGAAGGCTGTGGGCTTTACTCCCACAGTATGTAGATGCATTGCTGACATTGTACTGTGTTGCTGTACTTTTAAAGGGGGTGGTTATAACAAATCAAGGGTGTAGCTACAGATACAACAGAAGTGAGAAAATGTCATGCACAAGGGCATTTGTGCCTCAATGGAAAGAGCAAAAAACATCATTAACTCAAATTCAGGAACAGAAAATCATAATTATTATGTTCTATGCTGCATTATAAGAAAATATTTTTTAAACAAGTACAGTACATTTTCCAGCATTCAAGATAAAACACATATTTTTCCACTCCAGACAGTGGAGAAGCAAGAGTGGCCAGTTAACAGCACCTGGATTACAATGATAGTTTTGATGCTTTAGGATGAATATAGGAGAGGGTCTGTCAGTACTTGGTCTTGGACTAAAAATTGGAAGTCTTAAAACATGCAGTTTGCCTAGTTTATTTTGTTGTGCATTTACAGCTATTGAGTTGGACTGATAACACAAATCAGAGTAAGTCAAGCAAAAAACTGAAAATGAAAATAAGTTTGAGAAGCTGTGCAAGATGCCCATGTCTTACACTCTTACACTATATATATATATATATATATATATGTGTGTGTGTGTGTGTGTATGTGTGTCTGTGTAAGTAGACTTTTATGATGGAAATGTTCTGAATTGGGCAGTTTTGTCTTTATTGGTTCATGCATTTTGTTTCATTGCCTACTGGAAAAATGTTCAAACAATAAAATTAAAATGAGCTTTAAGTAGAACAAGTGTGCTGTATCATACAAGGAATATAATTTAACAAAGTCAGGAAGGTGTATCAAAGAACACATGTATATTTCTTGTTTTGTGTGCAAGGGGCCTCTGATTTGAAAACAGCCCAAAGGTAATCTTTATCCACCACTGGCGAAATGCATTTTCTTTGGATGTGGTGTGGGTTTCAATGCTGTTTCAATGAATGTGAGTTTCAAGGGCAGAGACGTTTTAATGCTAAGTCTATTTTCATTGTGAGACAGTATTGCTTTATTTAGCAGATGTTTATTAGTGTTTGTGCATTTTGCTATAAAATGTAACTATAAAATCCAAATAATCATTGTAGAAGTAAAGCAGTATGCAGATTAGTGTTTATGGTAAATGGGGCAAAATAGCCAGGTAATGGGACAGTGGAATGGCTGCAGGGGGACTCTGGTGCCATATTTTGGTTGCCTGTTCTTCCGTTTGCTTTGAAAGCTGGTATCCCACAATTCCATTGGAGTGGGTGGGGTTATCTAATTATATATGCAAAGTTTATGTTAATCAGTGTACAGATTTGTACCTATTTGTCATGGGCTTTGTCCAGATTTTTGATGTTTCCAGGTTGAGAGGTATGGATAGATCAGAGAAGGAGATAATACTATATGGGAAGTGGAAGAGAGCTTTATGGATCTGATGGAAATGGAGCCCGAATAAGGCCCATCTGAATCTAAGCGCTGAGGAACCTTCTCATCACGCTATCCACTTCAGCCTTGGAGAGACTTCTGGAAAATCTGAAACATGAGGTAGTGAACTGTGGCCTAAAGTGTTTCCTCAGAGTGGTTTGCAGAAAAGGGGAGTGGAGCCAAGGAAACACCAGATTAACCATGAGCTCAGGTGAGCTCATTCTGGAAGTCTTTGAAATACCTGGGGTCAGATCAGAGGTTTTTGGATCTGATGGCTGTGTTGGAGATTTGTTAGCTATCATCATCTGATCTGAGGGCTTGGGATCTGAAGTTTTCCTGTTTGGATGTGAGGAAGTTCAAAAATCATAGAAGTAGAAGTCGTCTTTGGAGATTTAGGAGGTGACCTCTTTATAGGCTCTGACAGAGTTTTGGAATGCTTGCGGGGGGGGGACAGTAATCCCCTAAGGACCAACTTGTTCATATCTGCAATAACCCTATAATTAGAAGCAGCACAGATAGTACAATTAGTATCTAGGTGTCCTGCTCCTAGACAATAAATAAACCCCCTGTAGGTATCAGAATTTGGAATTTTGTACCCACAGGAAGTGCATGGTTTAAATTCTGTTGGCTTCTTGACCATAGTTTGTTTTAGAAAGTAGTAAGGACAGAGAGGAAATTTTTTTTATTAAATAGCATCACCAATGATAGGGATAGTTACTCTAAAAAAATGGGTAGGAAAAAAGTAAAGTAAAGGAGAAGAGGTATGCAACAAAAAATTACCCAAGAAGGTAGAAAAAGGGAGAAGTAAAGGAAATTACTGATGGGTAGAATCTCCAAACACTAACTAGATAAAGGAGGAGGCTGTAGAGAAGGTTAATTTAACAAGATTCCTGAAGAAAGCAACACACAAATGCAAGGCTTTTGAGAGAGGATCCACATCTGTACGAGATGGCAGCAAATGACATCTGAAGTATTATAGGCTGACTAGGGCATTATCAGTAGAGAGAGGAGCTTAGTTGGATCTGCAAGTCTGTGGGATGTGACCAGGTCAGATCGATCTGTAAACCATATGTTGAAGATGCATAAAAAGGACATCAGATCTGGCATTTTGCTGGATCTGGATTCACCACCTTTAACCACGTGTCCTGTCCTTGAGCCAACTGGTCATCTGTCTCATGTTGTAGGGATTTATGCTCAGTTTTGTATGTTTATTTATAATAGCAGATTAGGGTATTGTGTCAGATGACTGGCCAGGTCAAGGTAGGTGGTATGTACTAGTTTACCTTCATCCATGGACTTATTGACTTTCTCAAAGAATTCCACCAGATTCAGTAGGCATGACCTGCCCTTGAGCTGAATTGGGTCAGGTCCAGTATTTGGAAATCTCCTATGTCATTATTTATCATGTCTATGATTATTCTTTCAATGGCCTTAAATATGACTAGTCAAACTTATGGGTCTATAATGTCCCGGGTAAGTAGATGGTCCCTCTTTAATGTAGAGAAGTGACTGTTGCTGTTGCCCACTGTATCAAGACACAGCCAGTCTGAGGCTGTGGTTAAATAGAGGTCCTAATGGACCCGATAAGTTCTGATTTAAGCTATTTAAGAGGCAACCTGGTGTACTGGCAGGCCCTATTGAGGCTGTGTTTTTAGTTTTAGAGACTGCAGTGGCAACTTGCTCTTTTTTGATAATTGGAGACTGAGTGGTGGACAGTATTTCTTCAGGGATAACTAGGTGTGCTGGTGAGTTGAAATTTGAGCTGAATTTGTCGGCCAGCAGACTTGCTGTAACTTCTGTCTGAATATAGGCAACGCCATCTACAACTAATTACGCACATTGTTGGGTATTGCCCTTAAGACTGTGGACATAACTGAGAAATGTTTTAGGGTTATCCTTAGCTTTGGAGACTATTTTTTTCTTAAAGTGTGCTTTCAGAGACTTGACTAGTTCCCTGATTCATTTGTTTAAACTAAGGAGGGACTTATTGCTCTGTTTTGCATATTCCCTCTTGCTTCTCGACAGGATTTTTTTTTTGTTGTGCAACCTGTTAATATCAGAGGTCCACCAGTGTGGCTTGTTTTTGCAGTTTGGCCTTAGTTTCAGTCTGGTACTGTAGTTTCTATGTGGTTGTTTATATGATGATACAGGACTTTTGAGTATGTCTCCATATAGGTTTCTGTGTTTTCTGTACTTGGGGGAGCTTGGAAACTAGCTTTAATAGTGCGTAATTTACCTTAGAGAAGTTGTTTAGGTTTTTGGGGTTAGGTCAGGAGACTAGTTTTACCTTTATTTCAAGGGAGACAGCTTACTACTGAGAACATCACATGGTGGGGTGGTGGTAGAATGCTGTTCAATGCCAGGCTCATACTTGCCTGCAACACAGTCTGAGAGCTCAATCATGTTTCTTTTCACAGACTAAGAAGGTACTTTTCAGGTCATTCACGCCCACAGGGACTATGACTGATTCATACTGGTTCCATACGGGTAAGTGACCTGAGTTCTTGCATGATCAGGTGAATCCTGGCCCCTGACAAGAAAAAACTGTAACTTTCCCCTTATCCAGCCTTGTAAGAAGGACATTAGTGTGCCTCACAATGGAGTCTCCTATGACCAGAATATTGGGTTGTGGAGTGTTTTGCCTTAATAGTTTGGTAGTTGAGGCACAATAAGATGTGGCTTTGTGTGTTGTGATGGGAATTGTCTTGTTTTTGTACATGCAGAGTTTCTGTGGACTGCACCTGAGAGACCTTTGAGGTTTTGGTAAGTTACATGTGAGCACCTTTGCATATGTGGGTCTGTGTGTGTGGTCGGTTGCGGTGAGTAATGTTTCTGAGTCACTATCGACCTGTTTGTTGCTTTTTGTGTCTGTATGTGAGTGTCTAGCCTCCAGTGTCAATGTGTAACTACATCTCTCACATACTATATTTGTCTGTTCGAGAATTAAGTGGTTGTCAGTGTACATAAGGCAATTGTTACATTGCCTTAGGATACCCATGTCCACCAAGGTGGATGCAGAGATGGCAGGAAAATACCCATCCATGGTTGCAGGTTCTGTGAAAGGATAGGAGTGGAGGGTGATTGTAACCGGATGAGGGAAGGTTGCTTAAGTGGTGTAATCTGTAGCTAACCTAACCAGCAATGCAGCTCAGTGCCAAATCAGATGCCCTCTGAAAAGCAATAGTCCTTGGAGCTATAAATAAGGTAACTAGCACAGTAAACTGACAGTATAATGAAAATAAGCAATGTTTTCAGATGTTTGTGTCTGTACAGGGCACTGGCACAACAAGCAGCTCTGTGCAAATGAGCCAAATTTATACCAGCACTGGAAATATAGGAAACGGACTACTAAGCCTTCTGGCCAATAAAGCAACTACACTTAGAGCCCTTTTGTGTGCTTCCTAACTCAAACAGACCAGGTAAACACCTACTGCCACTAGATGAATAAGTCCAGTTCCCCTAATGTAAAAGTACAGTAGTGTGTGTCCAGAGTGAAATTCTACCACAAAAAACTTAAAGATACAGATACAGCAGTGTACTTTAAACAGCTTATAAAGGTGTGATTTCTCAACAAAAGTACTTTGCTTTGTAGAAATGAACCAAGAGCCACTCAAGTGTACAGAATTTATAAAGTCACTAAACAAAGGTAACCTGATTAATAAAGCCCTCCAGCGAAAAAAAAAAAACTACATGCAGGAATCTCTTGTGTGTTTCCCCAGTCTATACAGACCAGGCTACCACCCAATGCCACTAGATAGAAAATCCACTGAGCTCTTGATGTAAAAACATAGAAAAGTGCTTGCTAGAGTGTAAAAATACACTACTTTACCCAACTGCTAGCTAAATAATGAATTCAGAGCAAGTAAATTAGTAGAACAATGAGAGGCAAATGCATTTTTAGCATAAGGAATGGCAAATAAATAATTCAAGATATAACCATTAGTGTAGAAAGGGAAGAGCTTATAAAGCTCAATTTACAATAAGGATGGGCAGCTTAAAATCATCTAGTTTGCAGGGAGTTACCAACAGTGCTTGTAGTTTTTGCAGGCTTTGAGTCTTATCAGAAAAGGCAAAGACCCAGAAATTCTCAGTGTATTTAAGTATCACTCAAGAAACAAATTAATCAATGGAACAAATGTAGAATATGCGGCCTAGATAATTTAAGTGTCTGTCACACAGAACAAAAACACCAAGCCAAGCAACAGAAAACTAAATGGTGCAGGTAAAACAGAAAGCAACTCTATCAGTTTAGGCAACTCACAGACAAAAAAGAAAAAACTACAGATTTACTTTCCTCACCCAGCAGGGAGTCACCAACAGTGCTTGTAGTTTTTGCAGGCTTTGAGTCTTATCAGAAAGACTGGAATTTGGGGACGGGGAGATAAAAATATGCTTCAGTTCAACGGCTTATCCTGGGGGGACTTAATAGGTCAGCAGCAGCTATCCCAAAGAGATTTTTGTTATCTAGAAGGACATCCAAAAGCTTGGCTTTATCAAGTAAAGCCTGAAGACATAGCCAAGAAAAACACCTCATCAAGGAACCAAAGGCAGCAGCTCTGGAAGAGGCATCAGCTGCATTTTATTGAGTGGCAACCTGATAAGTGGACCCAAGAAGGGAAAAAGCAGAAGTCTTCCCATTAGAATCAGGAGGTTCAGACACCACTTTAGTTACCAGAGAAAGAAGAGCCAGAACATACCTGGCCATGTGGGTCTGGTAATTAATAGCCAAAAGGACAGAGTGACAGCAGTATATACGTTCTTACACAACCTTTCTATGGCTCGACTATACTTATTTGAAGGAAAGAGCTTAGTAGATGACAACTAATGTTTATTAGAGGAGACTGAAACCAGTGAAGGATCAGCAGAAGGGCATTTATACAAAAATTTGCAATCCTCAGGCACCTAGTAGAACCTATCATGTTTCTTAGGCTGTGGAGGCTGAGAATCAGGAGCAAGCAAGGCAGCAGTAAAGGTGTCCAAAAGGGCTGCCAAAACAGGAGGGACAGCAGATGGCTTGGGAGACTCCATTTGAAGAAGCTTATTTGGATGTCAGAGACCTGGGAACAATCCAATGCAAAATACTCCATCATGCAATAAATGGTATCCACAAAGGATAATTCTTCCAAGGGGGAATCTGAACTTAAACAATCCTCTTCCTCTGAACCAAAGTCCAGAAGGGAAGGAATATCAGAAGAGTTAGTAAGGGATTCCCCCTCAGAATTCTATCATTTCATCAGAGGAATCCAACTCCCTAGGCCTCTTGATAGGCTGGAAAACCAAGGTGGGGCAGGGCCATTAAAGCATCAAACAGACCCTGAATAGAATCCTGCCATTCACTTTGAGGATATTTAGCAACAGGCAAAGCTGTCAAGTTTTCTGTTTTTTCTTGACTATGACGTCCACCCTAAGTACGTTCGGAAGTTCAAACCCTTAGCGAGATTCAACAATGGTAGTAGGTATCTACTCCCTCACTAAAATCTGAGGAATCCCTCAGTTATGATCAGTCAATATTTCTCCTCAACATTAGGTGCAGACAGAAAAGCATCCAAGGATGTGTGAGAATTTGGATCCCATGCTAGCCTCTGACTGGGTCGCTGCAGGGGAATCTGAGGCAAGCACCAGACAGTCTTGAGGGCTTTCACTAGCTTCTACAGGGATGTCCAGGGAGGCTGGACAGCAACCGGATCAGGCCTCATCATTTGCCCACCTTCTTGGCAGACAGCTGATTCTCAGGAAGGGAGGATTTTGCCATAGTACCCTAAGCCAACAGCTTAAGTCACTGGTTCTCAAGGCATATAAACAAGGAGGATAAATGACTATGTATGGTCTTAGCCAAAAATCCTCAATAAACAGAGCACTGCATATGGTCATAGGAAGAACACAAGCAGAAAAGACACAAGTCATGATGGTCTTTATGGTGAATCTGCCTTCCACACTGACATTTTCCCTTCCTGGATGACATGAACACAAAGACCAGACAAAAGTGAAAAAAGGAGAGAAGAAACACCAACAGGGCACTTATATGAAAGTGGTTTGGTAACCAGCACAGCAGAAGGGCTTTCAGACCGATGTTCGATAACGGTGTTCAGACTGGTGGCAAAGATGTTCTGAGTGTTTGAGCCCGTACAGCACCTTTATGCCCTATGCTTTACTCAGGGAGCATCAATGTGACATATGGCACCTACACGACTTAAAGGCTTTGGTATACTGGCCAGATATTGGGCTATCCTTGGCAGGAAATCCAGTATGTAATGAACACTGCAACAGTGACATGAAAGGACATACAATGTACTAACTAAAAAAAATTATGACAGCATTTGCAAGTCATAATGGTAACAAATGTGTGCAGTCAAAATGTGCAGTGTATGGATACTGGTGAAGTGGGGACAGCTTCTGTGATTCTGTGCTGTGAGATGATAAAATATTTAACACAATAGTCAAGTCAGTTGTCTCAGCAGTGTTAAATCAAAAGCGAGTTTAGTCAAATACTGTGTAAGATGCTCGACTGGAATAAAAGGCTATGTAAGCAAAATTCTACAGTGAGTTACCCACTATAAGCAAAAAAGCAGAAAAACAGTGTGCCTGCCATCAGTACTTTTACTACAAGTATACAGTTATAAAATGTAGAATGCTGTGAGGTAAAGACAAACAAAGGCAGTGGTGTCCTAGAAAGTTATTCTGCTTTGACAGACTAAAATAGTAGCATTCTTTAGCTGATGGATCACTTCAGTTAAGGTACCCAAATCCATGGACAGGAAGAACCGAACCAAAAAGCACAAAGTGCAGCTTTATTGAACAACAAACAGGTCAATAAATTAAGCGCTTTCGCCAGGCAAATACCTGGCTTTCTCAAGATAAAAAGTAGTGTGACTGAAAAGTTTAAATACTTAAGCATCTGATCACATGGTACTTAATTAGTTCAACAAATATCCACTTAAGAAGGCAGTTAATTAGTAACTAAACTCAGTGAGTGAAAAGTATGCATATGAAAATGCAGAATAAAAGTTCAAATAGTGAAAACACTAAAATATCATTTAAAATCATTTAAAAATGATGTACAAATGTGTGCATAAAAAATCACAAATATGTAAGATAAAAGACATTTACTAATTGTAACAAGAAAATCATAGCCTAGCCCTTCTCAGCTTTAGTACACTGGATATATTAATGGCCTCATTGAGACCAGGGGATTTTGCAGCATTAAGTCTAAGCTGCCATAAAAGTTCTTTATATTCAAGGCGGGCTTCCCAGTCACCTCCTCTGGCATCCTGGGTCACCTGTTCAAGAACCATAAACTTAAGTTTCATGTTAGGGCAAGAAGCAAGATGTTTAAAAAAAACATTAGTGTCCTCCTTTTTTGTAATGTCATATTGATGTTCATAAATTCTTTTTCTAATGGGTCTCTCAGTCTTCCCTATGTAGAAACTGCAACATTCTGTGCATAATCCTAAATACACCACCCCTTTTGCTCCGCAGTTGTAATATTGGTCAGCGTCAAATCTAAATTTTCTAGATGGAAGATAAAAAGAACTATCATTCATGATAAAGGAACACTGCTTGCATGCCCCACATTTATAGGTACCATGTTTAGGGGAACAATGCCTTGAATCTGATAGATGCTTTCTTTCAAATAACCCTTTTAGGTTAATATCCCTTCTAGTCACAAATTTGGGACGTTCCTGGATTATCCCTTTAAAGTCATCGTGTAGCGTCAAAAGTGGCCAGTGTTTAAGCACTGTGTGTTCCACCAGTTGGGAATCCTGTGAAAATGTCTGAATAAAACTATTATGCAAGTTAAAGCATTCCAAATTCTCAAACTGCTCAACTTGCTGAAAGCCACTACCTAACAGCGGAAAATACTTGGTTTGTCTATTATCTGTCACTTCTTGGGCCATGTTGTTAACCAAGGAGGCAGGGTAACCTCTTTCTAAAAAAAGTTTTTTTAAAAACTCAACTTCTTCAAGAAAATATTCATTAGTGCTAGACATCTTAGATGCACGAATGAATTGCCCCTTAACCAAGCCCTTCTTCTGGTGAAATGGGTGACCACTGTCAAAATGAAGGTATGAATTAGAAAAGGTGGCTTTCCTAAATACCTTGGATTTAAAGGTGTGATTACAGTAGTCCTTCTGTATTGATATATCCAGGTAGTTCAGTACGTCCTTACTAACGTTATAAGTGAAAGATAGAAAGTGTGTGGTAGAATTAATATAACTCATGAACTCAAGAAAGTTGCTCAGGGTTCCTTTCCACAATAGGCAGATGTCATCAAGGTATCGCTTATAATGGACTATGTATTGTACCCAATGTGTGGAAAATATAAAATTGTTCTCCCAGTAATGCAAAACTATGTTGGCGTATAATGAGGCACATGCAGCACCCATCGCAACCCCCTTTTTCTGTTTAAACAGTTCTCCATTGAAAAAAAGAAAATTATTATCGAGAACAATTTCCATAAACTCAACAATTAAGCTGATTGTGTTGGAACTAAGGCCGGATTCAGAGGCCAAAACTTCATTGAACCACTCTAATCCAATAGAGTGTGGGATGCTGGGGAACAATTCTACAATATCAATGGTTGTCATAAGTAAATCAGGATGAAATAACCTAATTTCTAAACCCTTGAGAAAATCCCAAGAATCCTTGCATACATGCTGTAGCATAGAAGAGAATTTCTTTGTAATGTGGTCAATAAACTTGCTCAACGGTTCAGTGATACCTCCAGCCCCCGAGACAATAGGTCTAAATCTCATGGGGTCCAAACCTTTATGGGTTTTGGGTATTCCAAAAATTACCGGGGTCCTAGGTTTATTGACGTGTAAATAGTTATATAACCTTTCGTTAATAACTCCCTGTAATAGGTGGTCCGATAACAAAAAATTGATCTTGGAATAGACTAAAGGGGTGGTGTATTTAGGATTATGCACAGAATGTTGCAGTTTCTACATAGGGAAGACTGAGAGACCCCTTAGAAAAAGAATTTATGAACATCAATATGACATTACAAAAAAGAAGGACACTAATGCTTTTTTTAAACATCTTGCTTCTTGCCCTAACATGAAACTTAAGTTTATGATTCTTGAACAGGTGACCCAGGATGCCAGAGGAGGTGACTGGGAAGCCCGCCTTGAATATAAAGAACTTTTATGGCAGCTTAGACTTAATGCTGCAAAATCCCCTGGTCTCAATGAGGCCATTAATATATCCAGTGTACTAAAGCTGAGAAGGGCTAGGCTATGATTTTCTTGTTACAATTAGTAAATGTCTTTTATCTTACATATTTGTGATTTTTTTATGCACACATTTGTACATCATTTTTAAATGATTTTTTAGTGTTTTCACTATTTGAACTTTTATTCTGCATTTTCATATGCATACTTTTCACTCACTGAGTTTAGTTACTAATTAACTGCCTTCTTAAGTGGATGTTTGTTGAACTAATTAAGTACCATGTGATCAGATGCTTAAGTATTTAAACTTTTCAGTCACACTACTTTTTATCTTGAGAAAGCCAGGTATTTGCCTGGCGAAAGCGCTTAATTTATTGACCTGTTTGTTGTTCAATAAAGCTGCACTTTGTGCTTTTTGGTTCGGTTCTTCCTGTTTGTGGATTATCTTTTATCTTATTTGCCTTGGTTTCTTGGAAATTATTTCTCGGTACCCAAATCCATCTCCACTGCTGCAGCAAACAATAATGAGACAAAATGTAATAAACTTCCAAGTTTATTGAACACACTTCTCCTTAGACTGAACAGAATCAGGTTCCAGCTACAGATTGCAATACTGAAAAATCTAACTCTACTTCTGCAGTCTCAACCATATGGTTTTCCACACTGGCAGAACAAAAAAAAAGAAGTTATGTACTCACCATAACGTTCCATGTGATTTGTTCATCTCGCCTTCATTCTTACTGATGGGTTCGGAGCCGATCCTCAGCTCTGACTCAGCCTAAATGCAAAAGCTCGAGGTTGTCAACCAGCTCGTGGCCTACACCCTATCCCATGATGCACTGATGCTTCCCTCAGATTTTGTTTGCTGCCAACTAATGCAAAGATGACATATAAACATTTGTAATAGTAATATAAATAATAAACCAGACAAAGACCAATACCACCATGAGTTGTTCAACTTCTCGGTCCCCAAGAAAAACTGGAAGGGGGTTAGGAGGGTGGGACGTAAGAATGAAGGCGAGATGAACAACTCACACGGAACGTTATGGTGAGTACATAACGTCTTTATGTGAAGTTGTTCAGTCTTGCCTTCATTCTTACTGATGGGTTAGCATCCCAAGCACCATCTTTCTCGAGTGGCTCACGGGAGTATATTCCTCAGGACAGTTGAACCAAAGGAGGCCCTGTCCTTGGAGGCCCTATCCACCTTGTAATGAGTGATGAAGGTATGAGGTCTAGACCACGTGGCTGCTGCAGAAATGGAATCTATTGGTAACTTGGCCAGAAAGGCTGAAGATGTGGAGACAGCTCTATTTGAGTGGACCTTTACTTTATGATGTAATGGCATGTGAACAAACTATAAGTAAAGGAGATACAATCTGAAAGTCATCTTGACAAGGTGTTTTTTACCACTGGAGCACCTTTCTTTGAATCTGAGAATGAAATGAAGAACTGCTCTGATTTTCTAAAGTCCTTGGTCCTGTGTAAATAAAACTGAAGCTGCTTGTGGACATCAAGCTTGTGCAGCATATGTTCCATCCTATTAGTATATTTAGGGAAAGTGAAAGTCTGTCATTATGAAAAATCAAATATGGGGGTTTTATGGACAAGGCCTGTAACTCTGAAACCCTCCCAGCAGAAGTAATAGCTACTAGAAAAATGGTTTTCCATGATAAATATTTCAGGTCACAAGATGAGGCTGGTTCAAATGGGGGTATGATAATTTGTGAGAACACAAAATTTAAATTCCATGGTGTAGCTGGGGATTTAATGGGGGTCTCAGTTGAGCAGTACCCTTAAGAAATGTTTTAGAGAGCCTGTGAGACATGATACTAGACCCCTGATCACCCAGATGAAAGTTAGAAATTGCTGCCAATTGAACCATAAGGGTTGCTGCAGCTGCCCCTCATTGAAAGGTTTGGTCAAAAACTCTAAAATGGATGAAACTGAAGCCAGATATGGGTCAATATTGTTTGGACATGCCCTTATCGAAAATCTTTTCCATTTACTAAGGTATAACTTCCTGGTGGATGCTTTAACAGAGGATGTTAGAATGTGGTGTGCTGCAGCTGAGAGGTTCTGAAACCTGGCTATTCTTGGAATTGGAGCAGCCAAGCTGTCAATTTGAGGGCATGAAGGGCAGGATGAAGGCCCCTGATGAATGAATCAGAAGATCTGGAACTGCATCCAGGATCCAAGGTTCTTCCAATAGATGAAGCTGAAGAAAGATGAACCAAATCTGACAAGGCCAGTAAGGGCCTATTAGAATGATGGCCCTTCCCAGAGCCTTCACTTTCTGCAAAACTTTGGGTATCAGTGGAAAGGCATAAAGGAGACCCAGGGGCCAACTGTGTACAAGCGCATCCTTGGGGAATGTCCCATAGGGGGATTATGGCAAAATAGCTACTGCATTTTGTGTTTGTTGGAGTTGGAAAGAGGTCACAGCAAGGCTGGTCCCATTTGCAGAATATCCTTTCCGCCACTTCTTGTTTCAGGGACCACTCGTGAGGCAAAAGAATTGCTCTGCTCAATTTGTCTGCTGTCACATTGGACTTCCCCGGGATGTGCATTGCTATCAGAAAGCAGTGGGTGGAAGTTGCCCACTCCCATACTTTTAGGGCCTCTTGACATAGGGGGTATGATCTTGTTCCTTCTTGTTTGTTTATGTACCAGACCACTGACGTTGTCCATCTGAATTGCAATAGTCCCTAGAGGAAAAGGGGTCTTGAAAGGACTGCAATGCTAGAAGTTCGACTATCATCTCTAGGACATTGATAAGCAGGTGAGCCTCGTGTTCCTTCCATGTGACTTGGGCTGTTCTTCCCTGATAATGCCCCCCCACCCTATCAGGGAGGCGTCCATAGTCACAGTGGCAATGGGAGTGGGTAGAACAAAGGGGCAACCTATTGTTACTTGTTGAGATGTCAGTCACCAGTGAAGGTTGTTCTTGCATGAGTTTATCACAATTCAATGTGACACTGGAAGTTGTTGAAAGGACCACTGAGTGAACAGAAGCCATTGCAGTATATGCGTATGCATTCAACCTAAAGGAATCGCAATGATTGCTGTTGCCATTGTCCCCAATAATTTGAGCACCATTGACGCTGGGGCTTTTTCTTTTGATATAGGATTCAGGATCTGTTTTCGTAGAACACAAACCCTTTCTGGTGGAAGTTTTATAGTCATGGAAATGGGGTCTATATCTGCTCCTATAAAAACAGTACATATGGATGGTGACAAGGCAGATTTTTCTGAATTTACAGTAATCTCCAACTGACTGCAGAGGTTTAAGGTTGTGTCCCTTGCTTGTATGAGTTGATGCCTGGTGGTGGCAGTGAGGAGCCAGTCGTCTAGGAATGGAAAACAACTGGAATCTTAAATGACTCAAGTGAGCCGTGACTACTGCCATGGATTTGGTGAACACTCTGGGGGCTGTAGTGAGACCAAAGGGCAGAGTTCGAAACTGGTAGTGACTGGCTCCCAGCCGAAAGCGCAGATGATCTCTGGATGGTCTGGCCATTTTGATATGGTAGTACTCATGCTGGAGATCTATTGAGCACATCCAATTTTCTTTTCTGAGAAAGAGAAGTATTGACTGTAGCGTGACCATCCAGAACTTTGTCTTTTTGACAGATTTGTTTAGTATGCTGCGATCCAAAATGGGTCTCCAGTCTCCTGTTTTCTTTTGAACTAAAAAGAACCCTGAGTAAGTTCCGGATCCTCTCTGGTCTGCCAGGACTGGTTGGATGACATTTTTTTAGCAACCTTTGAATCTCTATGGTTCCTTGTTCCCTATGACTGGGTGGAACATCCAAGATTTTCCTTACAAGAGGGGGTGGGGTGGCAAAGGGAATGGAGTATCCTCTGGATATGATGCCTTGTACAAGAGGTTCTCCTGTTCGATACTTGGCTGGAGTGCCTTCTGTGTGGAGTCTGCAATTCCTCCCCGCGACTGAGTGGCCACCGAAAGGCATGTGTGAATGGGCGTGCCTTCGCTGAAGGTTGGGCATCGGGCTGGCAACTCGACACCATAAAATAAAATCGACTGCCAATCATTAGCGGACCGGAGTCCCGCTGTGATGACCCCTAACTGGGAAAAGCCGAAAAAGACAAAAAAACCCAGTGATCTTTTGTTATTTTTTGCCAGGTGTCTGGATACAAAGATAAGCATCCCCCAACTGCCTCCAGAGATGGACAGGCAGGCCTCATTTCAGGAGAACTGATCTCTGTCTCCCTGATTCTGTGGACCCCCTCTGCTGCGTGGATGGCATCTCCCATTACTACCCTCTCCTCTATCTCTAGAGGAGAGTTCACCATGAGTGTCCTGGAAAGCTCCTTGAGTTTTATGGAACCACATCTTCCCTCCCTTCTGACCTTTAGGGTAAGGTCTGGTAGGGGTGGAAAAATGGACTCCGATGGCAGACAGAGTCTTTGCATCCTGCTCACTCCTGGTAAGGATTTCTTTCACTTTGGGTCCAAAAAAGGATGAGCCATCAAAAGGGGTGTTAACAAAGGATGACTTAAAGGGCTCCGCAAAGGAACATAAGCGCATCCAGGAATGTCTCCTAAGTGCAATTCCTGTAGCCGCTGCTCTGCTCATTCCATCAGCTGTGTACGAGACCAGAAACATGAAAGAGTTTACAATGGAACTGAGGATAGCAAGCTGGAAAGTTATTTTATCAGATACCCCTGCAGCTACTGAACCTTGTAAAGTATCTCCCAGCTCTTTTAGGAGATTTCTTTGTAGTCTAGTAAAATGTGTGAGATAGTTAAGCGGCCAGAGAGCAAAGGCCGCTGAACTAAAGATATGCTTTCCACATCTGTCCATGATCCTAGAATCCTTATTAGGAGGATGGATAAATGCAGAGGTTTCTGACAACTCCTTCTTGGTGGCTGCCACTGCCATCATGGCATCAACAGGTATTCCTTTGGTTAGAAAGGCCTTGTCCTGGGGAGAAGTTATAAATTTATTAGGCCTCTAAGGGACAGGTTCCATGGTATCTGGGGACTCTCATGCCTTTCAAGAGACCAGTTCCATCAGCTCATCAAAAGGCAGAGACAACCAAGTGGTGCAGGGCTGAGACGCAAAAGCCCCCTGGAGGACTGACTCATCATCAGTAGGGTTAATGGACTTCCAGCCACCCCTCTGTTCATAGGTAGGTACTAGGCTATTGGCCCTAGGGCCTATATAAGCCTAGCCAAAAGGTACCCTGGCTTTCGCAACCCAAGAAAATTATTTTCCTGTGCCACTGTCGAGCAGAGCCACAGATGTGATCCCCATGGTGAATTTCCTATCTCCCATCCAATCATCAAGATTTTTTTTGAAGAGTGCTAATGAGGAGCTTTGTTTGATATAGATAGGTAGTTTGTTCCAGAGTATGGGAAGTCTCTGGGACAGGAATCTATCCCTCCAGCATTTTTTGTTTATTGTGGTGACAAGGTTTAGGTCCCTATAGCATGTAGTTCATAGGGATTGGGATTTCTTTAAGAGGAGCATGTCCAAAAGCTCTGGGTTTGACATAGCTTTGTGTGTTAGGCAGAGATCACCTCTGAGTAGGTGATATGTGACAGAGCAAACTGCAATTTTTTGAGACAGTCTGCATAGGGCATCTGTTTGAGGCCAGTAATCCTTTTTGTGAGGTGTTTCTGCGGCCTTTCCAGTTGTTGTAGATGTCTTGTGAGGTACATACCAAAAGGGGCATTGTACTCTATAATGGGTCTAATGAGTGACGAGTAGAAGGGAACAATGACCTCTTTTTTCCTGGATGAGAAACCTTTTGTGATGAGGTGTGCCACGTAGAAGGATTTCCTGAATATTGTGGTGATGTGATTATCAAAGGAGAGACTACTGTCCACCTGTGCCCCAAGGTCTCATCACACTTTCAATGTTAAGTAGACTACCGCCTATGTGGTAGTTCATGGGTACAGAGTTTTTACCAAAAGGGATGACAATACACTTTTTGGCATTGAGCTTAAGGCCATGGCTTTGACACCAGGTATCTGTCTCAGCGAGGCCCTTTTGTAGGATGTCCACATCTTTTGGAGTTTTGATTATGGCTCCTAGTTTGCAGTCATCTGCAAACTTCATTAGCCAAAGACCTTCTGTGTTAGCCTTTACTTCAGAGAAGTAGATACCAAACAGGAGAGGACCCAAGACTGAACCCTGTGGTACTCCACTTGTCACGGGTCTGAAGTTGGATTTGGAGTCTGCTACTTCCACAGTGTGGGTTCTGTCAGTGAGCCAGTTGGCAACCCATCTTGTGACATAGGTATTCATACCAAGTTTAGTGAGTTTATCTATAATTCCAGAGTGGGGGATGGTGTCAAAAGCCTTGGCGAGATCTAGATAGGATGTGTGAACCACCTTACCCTCATCTACGGCTTTGGTGACTGCTTCAAAGAAGTCTATCAGGTTTAGGAGACATGATCTGCCTTTTACAAACCCGAACTGGGTGGGGTCCAGAGTTTGGAGATTACCAATGTATTTGTTTATAAGTTCCATGATGATACGTTCCATAGCCTTGCAGACCAGGCTCATCAGGCTAATGGGGCGGTAGTTCTCAGGGTCCATGGAGGCTCCCCCTTTGTGGAGTGGGATAACCGTCGCTGAGCGCCATTCAGTGAGCACAAAGCCTGAGGTGAGGCTATGATTGAACATGGTACTTAGGTGGGATGCCAGTTCATTCTGTAGTTCATGTAGAAAGCAGCCTGGGATGTTGTCAGGTCCCATGGATGCAGTGTTCTTGGTTTTGGAGAGTGTATTTTTTTTACCTGTGCAGCTGTGATTACAGGATCTTTGCATTCTTCCGGTATAGAGATGGGCCCTTTAGGGGATGAGAGGGGGGCAAAGTTAGCACTGAACCTATCTGCCAGGATGTTGGCAATATCAGTTGGTTCTGTATATTTAGTGCTGTTGTGCTGTAACTCAGAGCAGATCTGAGCGTTGCCAATGAGATTCTTGACATAGCCATAAAATGCTTTGTGGTGTATTTAGAATCAGTGGCGATTTTGTTTTCGTAACTAACTTTGGAGGATTTTATGAGGGATCTCAGCTTCTTACTGAGTCTGACCAGGGAGTTCCTCCAATCATGGGATTTTACTCTTTTTTTGCAACAGTTTCTTTCTTCTGTTGTAGAGTTTGTTTATGGCAGGGGACCACCGGATTGGCTTCCTTTTTTGGAGGACAGCATCTTGGTTCTGTTAGGGAATGCACAATCCATGCACTCATGTAAGTGCTTATAAAATGCATTTGTGCAGGATTCAGAAGTCGTACCTCTGTTGTCCGTCAGCATGGGTGTCATGAAGTTTGCCACTTCTATCTTAAGAAATGTAACGTTGGCTTTGGAGAAAATTTTTACGGTGGTTTCCCTAATGGGGGGGGGGGGGTGTAGATGTCTAGGGTGATTAGCTTGTGGTCAGATCTGACCAACGAGGAATTGACCTCTAGTGTGGAACACCGGTTGCCCATGTTGGTAATGACCAGGTCTAGGATATTGCTGCCCATAATGGGGGTGTTGATAAATTGATCCAAGGCATTGGAATTTATGAATTCCAGAAAATGTTGAGCACAAGAGTTGGTACATGAGTAGTTTTGCCAGTTAATGGTGGGGTAGTTGAAATCGCCCATTATTAGGGTGTTAGGTTGCACCTTAATATTTTCCAGTATATCAAGAAATGACGAGTGGGAATCCTGGGGCATGGTGGGGGATCTGTAGCAAGCTACAATTTGGATTGCAGTCTTGCCCAGAGTTAGTTGCACTTGGACAATCTCGGATGCATTATACTAAGCAACTAGCCCGGAGGTGTGGATATCCTTAATGAATATGGACACACCTCCACCTTTAGTGTTTCGGTCCAGGTTAATTGGCGAAAGGTGTGGTATGAATTATAGCCTGGTAATGCAGGGGTGCTCTCTGGAGCCTTAAACTAGGTCTCTGTCACTGAACAGATGTCGATGTTCTCCATTTTAAGGAGTGCCTCGAGTGAGTGCATTTTCAGGTTTAGACTTCTAGCGTTTAGTAGCATTACCCTCAGATTTTGCTTGCTTGTACCTGTTACTGTGGTGAATTTGTCATTTCAGCCTTGCCTAAAAAGGCACTATAGGGGTGACAAGAGCCTTAGCCAGTATCCAGAATCCCAAGGGTGACAGGCGCAGGCTATCTCTGGCAAAGCATCGTGGTTTGTTGATCATGTCATCCCAGGCAGACAGATACTGGATCCCCTTTGAATGACACCAGAAGCTTAGCCAATTGTTGAAGTCAATCATTTTGTCCTTGTACTGTGGTATCATTCTGGGTGATGGCAGGATTCTACTCAGGGCTAGGGTCATACCTGCCTGGGCTACAAGATTGGACAGCTCCTCCATGTCTCTTTTCATGTAGTCCAGGGAGGTACGTCTCAGGTCATTCACCCCAACATGGACAACGACAGAGTCATATATGTACTTGTTGTAGAGTGACCTGAGTGCATGCATTATGTGGCAGATCCTGGCACCTGACAGGCAGCTGACAGTAACTTTCTCCTTGTTTAGCCTGGTGAGTGGAATATCAGTGTGCCTGACTATAGAGTCACCTATGACTAGAGTGTTGGGTACAGTGTTATGCCTTATGGGCTGTGGTTGAGTGGCACCCTGAGTTTGTGGGCTATGTCATTTGGGTTGTGTTGGGGGGTGGATTCTGCTTTGTAGGTCCCTGTTGCTTGAGATTTTTATTGAGAGCCTCTGCGAATGCAGATGTGTGTTTTGTTTTCTGTGTGTGTGTGTTTTGGTGGTGTAGGTTTTGAGGGACTATGTGATGAGTGTAGTGTGGTGCAAGTATTTACCTTCTCCTTGTGACTGTCTAGTCCAGCCTTGGGTGAAGAGAGCTTTGCTTCCAGTTTGGCTATATAAGTGCATCTCTCACAAGTTGTAATGTTGGGTGGTAGGAAGAGAGGGTTGTCTGTGTAAAGCAGGCAATTGCTGCATTGCCCCAAGATGCCCAGATTCATCAGGTAGAGAGGAGAAAACACCGGTTGACCCTTAGACATTTGGGTGATAGACATATATTCCCCCCATTGTTTCTTTGTGAATTGCACATCCAATCTCTCTTCCCAATCATTTCTAAGCTCCTCAGATTGATTCTTATAGTTATCATGCAATACTTTATATGCTCTACTAATTATTCCTTTTTAACAGCAGCTTCTGTTCTAGATTATATTAAAAACTCTATCAGTGCTGCTCTTTCATTTAAGAGCCCTCTCTTTCTATTTGCCTATACTCTGATATCAATCCTTGATAGGGAAGGGAATCTCTACCTGCAGTCCAAATAAATTCTTGACCTCTTCTCATTCTATTACCTTTTCCTTTCTAGTTATTTACTCCCAATACCTTGGTGCCTTTGCCAGTTTTCTCCAATAAATTCCAGCCTCCTCTTGCCTATTATCTGTATTCCTAACTACAGTCACCCCTATCAGCAGAATCTCTTTTCTCCATTCTCATGCTGGTTTAGTTCTTAGAATACTCCCTGCTATTTTATGAATATAATATGCTGTATGTATTTTGTTCTCCTTAACAGTCTGCATCCAAAATCTCAATCTCTCCTTATTAATGCAGCTTCCCCCTTGTATCATCAACATTCCTTTCCACTTTGAATTATAGTTTTCTACTTGTACTATGTATAAAAGCTTTAACTGTGTTGCTCTAAAATACCACCTCAAATTGGGTAATCTTAGTCTGACTTGTTCTTATGGAAGAATCAGCTTATCCCACTTGACCATTGCTGTCTTCCCTTCCAGGAAAAAAATCCTTCAACTCTCTTTTTAATTGCTATCCACAGCTTCTCCTCTGCTTGATAAAAATATGCCTGACCTGTGTATATGACCAAAGGGACTAAAAACATTTTAACTGCTAGTATCCATATAAAAAGAAGTTATGTCTTACCATAACGTTCCATATGTATTGTTGATCCTCATTCAGTCATTACATATGGGTATCGGTTCCGACCTCGGAACCGAGCCGGCCATTTTCCAAGCTCGCGTCAGCTACAAACTCTCAAGCTAACTCTTACCCATAATTCCCCTCTCCCTGTTACCTCAGATTGAGTTTGCAAGTCAAAAGAAGATAGAGGCTACCTCTGGTCAAGTGACCTAAGAGAACCGGATGGTGAGATCCACTAGAATCCACAGGAGGGGGAAGGAGGGAGGGTCGTAATGACTGAACGAGGATCAACAATACAGATGGAATGTTATGATAAGACATAACTTCTTTATCTGATATTGTTAATCCTTGTTCATTCCTTAAGTATGGGACAGAATCCCCAGCTACCTCTATTCCTGGGAGGCTCTCATGGAAGGACATTCCTGAGCACCATAGAACCTGGAGGCCAAATCCAATTTGTAATGATTGATGAAGGTATGAGGCGTAGCCCAAGTTGCAGCTGCACAGATGTCATGTAAAGAAGCTCTGGCATGGAAGGCAGCAGAAGTTGCCACTGACCTTGTCGAATGAGCCTTCATGGTAGTAGGCAATGGAATATTACGTTGTGTATAAATGAAGGTCACACAGTCTTTCAACCATCTAGCTAATATGACCTTAGCAACAGCAGATCCTAATCTAAGTCCAGAATAGGCCAAAAATAACTGGTCAGATTTACGAGAGGACCTACCCCTGTTTAAGTAAAAATGTATTTGCCTGTGAATATCTATGGTATGTAGGCAATACTCTCCTCTGTTTGAATGATTGGGAAAGAAAACTGGCAATTCAATGTTTGATTAATAGACATTTCAGAGATCACTTTTGGCAGAAAAGAGGGATTAGTTCTCAAAGACACTCTATCTCTATAAAAAATCAAGTATGGACTCTCGGTGCATAAAGCTTGAAGCTCACAGATGCGTCTGGCAGAAATAATGGTGACCAAAAACAAGGTTTTCCATGACAAATATTTGAGATCACAAGAAGAAGCCGGTTCGAAGAGTGGCATTGTCAGAGCTTGTAGAACTAATGACAGATCCCATGGTTGAATAGGTTCTCTAAAAGGAGGCTTCAGATGATTCACACCTTTTATGAAGGTCTTGCATAATTTGTGTGACATAAGAGAGGAGTCTTGGACACCCTCATGGAAATTAGATAGTGCAGCCAAATGAAATCTAATGGTAGAGGCCGATAGACCCAATTTAAAAAGGTCAGCCAGATACTCTAGTATTATCGACACTGGTGCTGAGAAGGGATCTACTTGTTTTTCTTTCAGCCAACAGGTAAATCTTTTCTTAGATAAGTAATTCTAGTGGAAGAATTATGAGATGCAATGAGAATGTCCCCTACTGGTAAAGAAAGATCATTCTGCCTGGCAATCAAGGGAATTGGAGTAGCCAAGCTGTGAGCTTCAGGCTGTCCAAGTTGGGATGAATCAGGTTCTGTGGATGTGAGATCAACTCCGGGGTTAGATGGAGAATCCATGGTTGATCTAGCAGGTGAGGCCAAAGAAAGGGGAACCAAATCTGACAAGGCCAATATGGTGCTATGAGGATCACCTTGCTCTTCAACTGATGGGCTTTCTTCAGAAACTGGGGAATGAGGGGAAAAGGTGAGAATGCATAAAGAAGACCCGATGGCCAATCGTGGACTAGAGTGCCCCTGGGTGACTGTCCCGGAGGGGGAATCAGGGTGAAGTAGTTGCTGCATTTGTAGTTGGTCGGGGATGCAAAGAGGTCGCAGCAAGGACTGCCCCAGCGGTGTAAGATCTCCGATGCTATCAAGGGATTCAGGGACTACTCGTGAGGTTGTAAAATGCACCTGCTGAGTCTGTCTGCTATCACGCTGGAACTCCCGGGAATGTGCATTGCTAGAAGAAAACGGTTGGTAGCCATCGCCCTTTGGCCTCTCGACAAAGGGGGTAACATTTGGTTCCACCTTGTTTGTTGATGTACCAGACCACCACCATGTTGTTTGATTGAATCGCAATCATCCCAGACAGCAGCAGGAGATGGAATGCTTGCAACGCCAGAAGCACCACCCTCAGCTCTAGAACATTTATATGCAGTCGGGCCTCCAATTCGGACCAAGTACCTTGGACTGTCTGTCCCTGACATAGCCCCCTCACCCAATCAGGGAGGCATCCATGGTCACTGTAGTCTTGGGTTGCTAGGGGGAGGACGGGCGAGACCATTGTGATGGGTTGTGTGTCATTCACTAATTTAAATCCTGTTTGCACCTGTGGGTTACTCGAATCTTGGCTGAAAGAGGATGCTGAAAGGGATACCATTGGATGAGCAGTAGCCATTGTAGAAGCCTCATATGAAACCTGGCCAGGGGGACAATGGTGATGGAGGCTGCCATGAAACCCAACAGATGTAGGACAGAGTGAGCTGTGGATTTCTCCCTTGAAAGGATTGGGATCAGTTGTTGCTTTATCCTTAGAATTCTGTGCTCTGGAATGGCAGCTCTGCAATTCTTTGTATCCAAGATGACCCCTATGAATTCTGTGGACCGAGATGGGGTGAGATTGGATTTTTTCCAGTTTGTGGTTATGCCTAGCCTTTGTGCAGTGAGGAGAGAGTATGCCAGGGCTTCTTCCAATAGATGTCTTGTGGAGGTGGAAATGAGCCAGTCATCTAGGTATGGAAACACCTGGAATCCCTGTAGTCACAAGTGAGCTGTAATGACTGCCATGCACTTTGTGAACACTCTGGGGGCTGTAGAGAGTCCGAAGGGCAGTACTCTGAACTGGTAGTGACTGGCTCCCGCATGGAAGCGCAGAAATCTTCTTGATGGCCTGTCCACTTTTATGTGGCAGTATCTATCGAGCACATCCAATCGTCTTTTTTCAAAAGCGGGAGGATAGAGTATATTGTGACCATCCGGAATTTTTGTACTCTCACAAACTTGTTCAATCAACTGAGATCCAAAATTGGTCTCCAGTCCCCGGTTTTCTTTGGCACCAAAAATAGTCTTGAGTAGAATCCGGATCCTATCTGGTCTGGAGGGACTATTTGGATGACTCTCTTAGCAGCTTTTCTATCTCTAGTGCTGTTTCTTCCCTTTGACTGGGTGGAACGTCGGGAAGGTTTTTTGAAGGGACAGGACAAAGATTGAAGGGGATATGATAACCTCTGGTTAAAATCCTTTGTACCCAAGAATCGGCAGTGATGGTTAGTCAGGCAGAAGGGTACAAGGAGAAATTACCCCCAACCACCTCCAGAGGAAAGGAGTTGGGCTGCTCTTCAGGATTGCTGGTAGGATTGGCCAGGAAAAGAGTCCCTGGAACCCTGGTTATGCAGACCCCCTCTGCCCCAAAAGGGGCACCTTCCCTATGAGTTTCCCCCTCTGCCTCTAGGGGAGAACTCGGCCTGTGTGTCATGGAAAGGACCCTGAGATTTCTTGAACCATATCTTCCCACTCTTTTGGTTTCGGGAGAAAGCACGTTGAGGGAAAGAATAATGGACACCTACGGCAGAAAGGGTCTTACTGTCCTGTTCACATCTGGCCAGTGTGCTTTTAACTTTGGGTCCAAACAACGAAGAGGCCTCAATGGGAGCATTAAGAAAGGAAGCCTTAAACGGTTCCGTGAAATTGCACAAGTGCATCCAGGCTTGTCATCTCAAGACCACAGCTGAACCCACCACTCTAGCTGCTCCTTCTGATGCGTGAGATATCAGTCGCATAGAGGAGTTAGATATTGACTCAATGGTGGCCAGCTGAGAGGCCACTTTGTCATGGACCTCATCAGACATGGCACCAGCCAAGATTTCAGAGAGCTCGGAAATCAGATCCCTTTGAAGCCTGGTAAAGTGTGCCATATAATTCAGGGACCTGATAGCAAAGGTCGCTGATACAAAGGTGCGCTTCCCTATCCTGTCCAGGGCCCAGGACTCCTTGTTAGGTGGATGGACAGTCTGGCTTTCTTCTTCCGCCAGATCCTTTTTTGTTGTGGCCGCCACCACCAGAGCATCCACAGGAAGACTGTTAGACCAATGGGGATCCATAGCAGGACGGGACAAAATCTTATCTGGCCTCCGGGGAATAGCCTCAACAGTGTCAGGAGCCTTCCATGCACGCTGCATGATGAGCCGGACAAGTTCATCGGCAGGTGAAGTAACCCAGGAGGTAGGGGGCCAGGTGAGAAAGGCCTGCAGGAACACAAAGACTCCTCATAGGTTGGATTAGAGGGCTGCCAGTCATCTCTCTGTTTAAGGATTTCGAGGATATCACCAAGGATACCTCAGAGGGTGACCGAGGGGATCCTTCCCCCTCAAAGCCTGTGTCTTCAGTGAGGGACTCCTCTGTGGAGTCCATGTGCTTCCTCTTACACAAACTTTTCCGTTGGACTTCCTCAGAGGGAGAAGCTGGGGAAGACAGCGGAAAAGGGGTTTCCTGTGGGAATATGTCCTGAGGCCCTTGCACCCAGTGTTCGCTAGGTGCGACTTGTGAAAACAGTGGACCAGAGGAGGGCAGGGGGATAGACAGCACAGTATCGCCAGCAGAAGCCAGGGCCTTCTCCATAAGTTGAAAGGCTGGTCCATCTGAAGAGGGGCGAGTGTCTAGGACAGGGGTCACACCTCCCCTAAGTGGCTCAGCCTGCCAACCCAGACTCCCCGGATGGCTGTGGAACAGCAAGTTATGTGTGTCACAACTGTCATCCCGAGTTGTAGCAAAACTCTCCTGCCATGAAGACAACTGCGGTGCCTTAGTGAGATCCATAAAGGGAACTGCAGAGGGGGAAGACTGTGCTATATCAATGGACTTCAAAGGCAATGGAGGAGGAGAATAAGAAGGGGTCTTTGGAGATGGGTGATCACCTCCCAAGGAAGGATAGGTCCTGGGGGGTGGGATACCTCTGGCCAGAAGCACTTGATCCACAAGACGCAACATGTTGTATTTGGAAAGGCTTCTAGTGGACCTCACGGAGACTGAGGGAGAAACAGGTCTGTCCACAGAAGAGACGAGCTCGGTGCCCACCTCACCAGTCTGCACCGAGAACAACGGTGTCGAGAGAGACTGGACTATGGGTGTCTGTACCGAGGAAATCATTGGTGCCGAGGTCATGGTCTGCACTGACACAAGGATCAGTGCCGAAGTGGTTTCCGGTACCGAAGCTGGAACCGACAAAACTGGAGCCAATAACTGAGGCATCGGTTCTGAGTAAGATGCCGGAGCTGACGTGATCAAGGTCTGTGCCGACTCAACAGTCTGTGCTGATGTAGTAGTCATAATAGTCTGAACCAAGGAGCCCCTCAGTGCCGATATAGTAAAGGCTACAGGAGAAGACAGAGCCGAGATCACTGATGGTGCCGAAGGTCTAGACACTGAAAGCACTGGGGCTGACTGAGTGAGCTCCGAAGCAGAAACTTTAGCCTTCTTAGGTCTTGTTTGGTGGGAGTCCCCAGCCGGGGACGAAGGCAAGGACTTGGCCTTAGTAGGATCATCCAAAATTTTCTTATGGGCTCTAGGAGGGGTTGAAGCCTCAGACCCAGAAATAGCCTCAGAAAAGAGAGATTTGAGAAGTCCCTTCAGCAACAACTTGTTTTTCCTTTCCAACAAGGTTCTGTTGGAAAAAGTTTTACAAATAACACAGGGTGGGTCAACAGATAAGTGGGACACACCCAAGCAATAAATGCACAAAGAGTGTGCATCTGATGTAGGTAAACTGTGTCCACAATCAGAACACCTTTTAAATCCTGGACTACCTTTTTTATCTGCCAAGATAGAAAAAGGGGACAGAAGAAAAGGTACCAAGCAATGGTACAAAGGATACCCAAAGGTATGAAGAAAAGGAAGGGATTACCAATGATGGTAAGGGAGAAATACCTCGCGGTAAAAAGTGCAGAGTAAAGAGAAGAATCAAGAAAATATGGTGGCTAAATGTGATAGGGTAAGAGACAACAAATTAGAAACTTTTCTGACAGAAAAAGTTATATATTAGACTAGTCTGACAACAAATACCTATACATAGCTCAAGAGAAGCAGCTTGACACGACCAAATGGCAATGCGGCAAACGAAATCTGAGGTAACAGGGAGAAGGGGAATTATGGGTAAGAGTTTAGCTCGAGAGTTTGTAGCTGACGCGAGCTTGGAAAATGGCCAGCTCGGTTCTGAGGTCGGAACCGATACCCATACGTAAGGAATGAATGAGGATTAACAATATCGGATCAAAGCTTCCAGTTTCTCAATTTTTGTACCATCTTCTGTTTACTCTCTTCCCACATATCTTTAGCTGCCACAACAGAGTAATTTCGAATCCATACTCCTTAATGCTTCATTTTATGTCTCCATAAATATGGATATTGTTGGACCAATTTGTGTATGGGTACATCATTTACTGCTATTGCCTTTGTTTTAGTTTCATTAATTTTGTATCCCAAGAAGATCTGAATCTGTATTAAAATATTCCACAACACTGTAATGTCCCTTTCTGGTTTGTCACGTATAAAATAATATCTGTACATAATAGGATGGCGCAGCAGTAGCGTTGTCACCTCACAGCAAGAGGTTCTCCAGTTCAATTCTCGGCTGGAGTGCCTTCTGTGCAGAATCAGCATGTTCTTCATGCGTTCGTGTGGGTTTCTTCAGAGTGCTTCGGTTTCCTCCCATGTTTCAAAGACATGCAATCTGGAGTGTTTCTCCCCAGGCCTCCGTTAAAAATTGGCTTAGTTCCAAGTTGAACTTTCCTGGTAAACAGATGTTAAATAAATAAATAAAACAATATCATCTGCAAATAGAGCCAGCTTTTCCTGACTACCATACCAATTATATCCTTGAATTTCTGAATCTCTTATTGGTCCAATGGTTCTAAATATAATGCAAATAATAAAGAGGAAAGTGGACAGTCCTACCTGGTTCCTCTACTCAAGCATAACTTATCAGAGGACCCCACCCACTTTGATTTTCGCCTCTGGTCCCTTATATATATATATATACATACATATACTCCTAATCAACATTATAACTGTAAAAAAAACTGTAAAAGAAAATGCTTCAATTGCCCTGCTCATGAAGTGCCAGTCTACTCTGTCAAATGTTTTCTCCACATCAAGACCCACTAATAACAGTAGTATTCCTTTACATTCTACTTCCTCTTATTCATCAATGTTCTGTTAATATTGTCAAATGTTTGCCTCCCCTCCACAAAACATCAATTTTGGTATCACTTTTGCCATTGTTTTAGCCATTATAGACTTTATAAGAAGAAGTTCTGTACTCACCAAAATGTTCCATGTTTGTTGTCCATAATCTCTCCTTCATTCTTGCTGGTTGGGTTCAGAACAGAGCATCGGTTCCGGCTCGGCATATTACTAAAGCTCGAGAGCTCCCACTGGCTCAAGTCTATACCCTATCCAATCATGCTTAGAGAAGATAACCCACATCTTGTTTTCAAAATAGTAACACATTTGAAATCATATACAAACATCCCAGTGGTAATAGTTATTAGCCTATGTCTCAAGAGGCAAGAAGGGAAGCAGAAAACACAATTCACAACCAATAAAAATTTCCTCTCGATCCTCCAGGAGCAAAGCTTCGGGGAAAGAGAGTGGGATGCAAGAATGAAGACAAGATTATGGACAACAAACATGGAACGTTATGGTGAGTACATAACTTCTTAATGTTATGTTGTCCTATCTCGCCTTCATTCTTCCTGTTTGGGAGAGTATCCCTAGCACCTTCTTTCTTGGGTGGCTTAAGGGAATAAACTCTTCAGAACAGTGGAACAAAAGGAAGCCCTGTTCCGGGAGGACACGTCTACTTTGTAATGAGTGAAAAAGGTATGAGATTTGACCCATGTGGCTGCAGCACGGATTGAGTCCATAGGTAATCTGGCCTGAAAGGCAGTCGAAGTTGACATAGCTCTTGTTGAGTGGCCTCTAATCTTTCCTGGCAGTTGTCTATGTTGAGAATTATATGCATGGGTAATAGTATCATTAAGCCATTTTGACAAGGTAACTTTTGATATTGGCACACCTTTCCTATCTGAGAAGGAATCAAATAACTGGTCAGATTTTCTAAATTCCTTTGTTCTATGCAAGTACAAGTGTAACTGCCTGTGGACATCCAAATGATATAGCAAATATTCTGCCTTGTTGCCATAGTTTGGAAAGAAAACAGGCAGGTCAATGGATTGATTCAAGGTGGTCTCAGAAAATACTTTGGGAAGGAATGAAGGATTTGTTCTGAGTCTCTTCGTGAAAAACTAAATAGGGAGGGTGTATGGACAGAGCTTGAAGTTCTGAAATCCTCCTAACTGAAGTAATGGCTACCAGAAAGGCTGTTTTCCAGGTTAGAAATTTTAGTTGGGAAGAGGAAGCTGGCATGTATGGTGGGAGAATCAGATTAGATAGTACCAAATTGAGGTCCCAAGGAAGTGGTGGTTCCCTTATTGGAGGCCTTAGTGAAAATGTACCTCTCAGGAAAGCTTTGCACAATCTGTGAGACATTATATTTGATCCCATGTCTCCTGTGTGGTAGTTAGATATGGAGGGTTAATTGTACTCGTATGGCAGCTGCTGCTGTTCCTTCATTAAAAATTTCTAAGAAATCTAAAAAAAAGTTATATACTCACCATAATGTTCCATGTTTGTAGTCCATCTCACTCTTCATTCTTACATATCTGACTCGGCCTATTTACAAGCTGGAAGCCTTCTAGTTGGCTCATGGCTAGATAGGTATCCCATGGTGCTCCAGTACAATCCCCAGATCTTGTTTGCTGCTAACTAGGAGTGACAATAACAATATACAAAAGAAGTCAATACTAAAAGGTTTCCATAAAAATTGATAATATTTTTCTGTCTCCAGGTACTTCCAGGATGGGGGTAGGAGGGTGGGTTTGTAAGAATGAAGAGCGAGATGGACTACAAACATGGAACGTTATGGTGAGTACATAACTGCTTTATGTTCTGTAGTCCTATCTCGCCTTCATTCTTACATATGGGACAGCGTCCCTAGTGCCTTATTCTTGGGTGGCTCAAGGAAAAATACTCCTGAGTATCATGGAACCAATAGATGCTCTACCCCTGGAGTTTATATCCACTTTCAAAAAAATGTAGCGAACTGGTGAAAATAAAAACTAAAAACCCACAAATTCACCAGCAGGACTAGTAGACAAAATTAATTTCCAGGTTAAGCGCTTTCATTAAAGTAAAATTGACTTCATCAGAACAATATACAAACAGTCATGTGGATTTAAATATATTGCAACAACACAGGATAGGGTGAAATCCCACCAATCAAATAAAAATCCCTTGAATAAATTAATACCTTAAAAGGCATACACTGTAAAAACTAAGCAATCCAATAAAAACATTTCTTTGAGAAAACACATTTTGAAATCAAACCCTTTCTGCTCTTTCTTTTAAAGCAGGCATGATATATATAAAATCATTTAATCCTGGACACAGATTAGCTGCTAGACGAAGCTGCCACATCAATTCCATTTTGTTTAAAGTGTTTTTCCAATTGCCACCCCTGGGGTTTATTTCTGTTATATCCAATATCCCAAACTTGAATCCAGACAATTTGGCACATATTTTACTATGCCTGAATAAGCCATTGGTTTCTTTTGAATTCTTAATATCATATAAATGTTCATATATCCTGGACCTGAGAGCCTTCTCAGTTTTCCAAACATAAAACCCCGGGCAGGAATTACAGTTAGTCAAATATACTATTTTACTAGTGTGACACTTACCTTTTTTAAAAAACACTGTGTCCTTGTTTATATTGTCAAGTTTCAAACTAACAACTGACAGTATAAATCTACACTGTGTACAACAACCACAGGCTTTTGTAAATTCATTTGATTTTGCACTGCTGTAATTTGTGTTACCCTCCAAGGTAAATTTCAAATTGTGACCCACTTTAGCGCAAAAAAACAGGTTTTTCACCCACTGCTTGTAAAACATTAAGGTCACCCCTAAAAAGACAGGTTTTCTATGGTACTTATAGCAGAAATGAATACAATGGCTTATCCATTTAGAAATGGTTTGCTTTGAAATCATCTTTCCCTCTGCTACCAGCAGTTGTTCAGATTTTCTTCAAGATTTAGTCCTGTCCAAGTAAAATCTAAGTTGTCTGTGTACATCCAATTAATGCAGAATCTGCTCCCTCTTGTTCTGTGGATTGGGAAAGAAAGTTGACAAATGAATGGACTGATTAAGAGCCACACTGGATACCACCTTGGGCATGATGGATTGGTCCTGACACCCTGTCTGCATGAAAGATGATGAAAGGCTCCACTGCCATAAGGGCCTGTAATTCAGAAATCCTTCTAGCTGAAGTGATTGCTAAAAGGAAGGCTGTTTTCCAGGGAAAAAAAATTAAGCTTGCAGTAGCAGCTGTCTCGAAAGGAGGTAGAGTGAGTTTCTCCAATACAAAGTTAAGGTCCTGGGCAGGGGTTGGAGTTCTCCTGGGAGGTCTCAAGTTTTTGGTCTCTCTGGGATACTGCTTTAGCAGAGGATGAGAGAAGGGGGGTTCTGTGTTGTAATGAGCTGAAATGGCTGAGGCATGGATTTTTATGGAAGAAAAAGACAGGCCATTGTGAAGCATCTCAATTAAGTATTGCAAAATCTGAGGTAAATTGGGCACTGCTGTGCTCATCCCTTGAGATTGATTCCAGGCACATAAGCTTTTTCATTTGTCAGCATACGATTTTCTAGTACTAGGTCTTCTCGCCTCCAAAATGACATCCATCACAGGTTTGCTGAGGAATGCTAAGGGGGAATTTAAATGATTAGCCAAGCTGCAAGATTCAATGTTTGGAGCTGAGGGTGCAGAATGTGGTTCTCCTGCTGAGACAGTAAGGAAGGTGTCTGAGGCAGGTGCCATGGAGAAATTTGTGACAGACTGCGTAGGAGTGGGTACCAGTGTTGGTGAGGCCAGTCTGGGGCAATCAAAATCATTTTTGGTTTGTCCTGTTTGACTTTTAGTATAACTTTGGAGAGCAGAGGCAGAGGGGGAAAGGCATAGACTGATAGGTTTTTCCAGCTGAAGGGCAGAGCATCCACTTTCCAGGCTTTTTTATGAGGAGTTCTTGTGCAACATTTGTCCAACTGGTAGTTCTGGGGTGAGGCAAAAAGATCTATGTCTGGGCTCCCCCATTCCCATGTCAACATGTTGAAAATCCATGGTTCCAGTTTCCATTCATGTGGGTCCATGAGATTTCTGCTTAGTTCGTCTGCCAGAATATTCAGCTTTCCTGGCAGGAATTGAGCTTGTAGTTGTACTTGATAGCTCAAGGCCATGTTCCACAATGCCATGGCTAGTCTGCAGAGGGGGTAAGAATGTGTACCCCCCTGCTTGTTTATGTTCCACATAACCGTGGTGTGGTCCGTCTTTAGCATTAGTTGTTCTGGATGAAGGTAGTCTGAAGGCTGTCAGTGCATTCTGCACAGCTAGCATTTCTTTTTGGTTGATATGAAGGTGCATTTGATTTGGGCTCCATTTGCCCTGAATGCACTTCCCTGCCAGATGAGATCCCCATGCATAGTCTGATGCGTCTGTAGTTAAGGTTTGGGTGGCAGAGGATTTGCTTTTCTGGCGTAAGGAAAGCCATCCGGGCAGTTGTATTCAAGCTTGCACCCAGGAATGTAATTTTTTGAGAGGGTACCAGTTGTGATTTCCTTTCATTTATGGTGTACCCTAGACAAGTTAGAACCCATTTTACAAATGCCAGTTGTTTTAGAAGAATGGCCTGGTTTTCTGCCTGAATTAGACAATCGTCCAGGTATGGATATATTTGAATATTTCTTTGCCTGCAAAATGCAATTACTGGAGCCAGACACACTGTAAATACCTTGGGCGCAGTAGATAAGCCAAAGGGCAGTGCAGAGAACTGATAATGCAAGTAGTCTGCTTTGAAGCGTCGGTATCTTCTGCAAGATTCCCTGATTGGGATATGCAGGTAAGCCTCTTTTAAATCTAGAGTTGCCAACCAGGCATCTTTGCCTAGCATAGGAAGTAACTGGTGAAGAGTCAGCATCTTGAATTTTGGAATGTCCAGAAAGGTGATTAGAGTAGACAGGTCCAGAATTGGACGCCGTGATTGGTCTTTTCTGGGTACCAGGAAAAGTCTGGAATAGAAACCTTGTCCCTTTTCCTCTTCTGGTACTAGTTGAATTGCCCCCATGTTTAGGAGGGAAAGTACTTGTTTCTGAGCCTCTGCCCACTGATTTGGGGGCAGGTCTGGCCACCCATTTGGAGATGGCAATGTGTGGAAATGAAATCTGTATCCCTGGGACACTATATTTAAAACCCATTTGTCCTGGGTTATAAGTTGTCAGCTTTTTGCATGAAGAGCCAGTTTTCCCCCAAAGGGGTGGCTAAGAGGTAAGTGCTTGGTAATTTTAAAGGAAAGTCATTGAGACTGTTTACCATAGAGTGGTGTCTTGTGATTTCCAGATTTGGAAGCGGAGGCACCCCATTGCTTAGTTCTGAAAGTCCCTTGGGAATGAAACTTGCTGCTTTTGGAATGTCTGGGTTTGGCTTGAGTGGCTCTGGAAGGAACGAACTGGAAAGGACCAGTTCTTAGTAGGCCAGTGCCTACTAAATCTTGGAGGTTGTACTTATAAGAAATCTTTCACAGTTTGCATAGATTTAGCTATATCTTCCATCTTTTTTAGAACTTCAGCCTTACTGCCAAACAGACAGTCCTGCTGCAAAGGAGCATCCAACAGTTTTGCTTTAACATGATCAGGCAGAGATTGCTCCTTAAGCCAAGCATGTCTTCTAAGCATAGACCCAGTAACAGCAGCCCTGCAAGAGGCCTCCAAAGAATCAAAACCAGATTGCAAAGTATGTTTTCCAACTTGTTCAGCTGAATGCAGTAAGTCCTGTAAATCCTTATTTTCCACACAGTCAGAAATGAACATAATTTTCTTTTTAAGCAGTCCCATGATATGCTGTTGATATTTTAGCATATGGAATTGACAGTTTAAAGCCCTGATTGTCAAGGTTGCAGGAGTATAAACCTGTCCCCATCTATCCAGCGCCCTGGAGTCTCTATCAGAAGGGGTAGGATTTTTAGCAGTAGAAGCCTTAATGCCCTTGGGCCCCTGAGAAATGGTTTCAGGGTCCGCAACAGGATTTTTGAAAAGGAATTTGGTGGAGTCAGGAACCCTGTAGTATCTGTCTGGTTTACAAGGGGCTGGAGGCAGCGAATCAGGGGCAATACTGAATTCTGAAAACACATCAACAATGTCTAGTACAGGAGGTATAGCCAAAGGCCTATGCTGAGGAAGAAGGAAATCCCTAAGCCTCTTTTTGGATTCAGAAAAATCCTGACTTTCCCAGTGGAAATGCTCCCTTAAGGTATGTAAAGTTTCCCCAAAAGAAAAATCCTCAGGGGGAGAAGAAGGAGGGATGGAATCCTCTGCATCAGAGTCCTCATAAGTAGGTATGGACAAATCCAGTTCATTAGAAGAGTCAGAAGAAACAGAGTCCTGTTCAGAAGATTCATAGTCAAGTTCAGCCCTAGGCCTCTTAGAAGGAGGGGGGGTTGACTACCCCTGATTAGAGTAATTAAATCTTCAGCCATTTTGATCATTTGTTTTTTAGGCATAGGGGCCTGAACATGTGGCCTGGGTGTCAGTTTTTTAGACATAGATCGAGATTTTGGCCTTAATATTGAAGGTGGTGTCAGTTTAATATGCAAGTCTGTAGGCCTGAATACACCCTCAGAAGCCGGTGCCTGCATAGCGGCTCCAGACCCATCCAAGGTAGAGACATCTGGGGGTTCCATAGGTGAAGCATCTCGTGGCATACCAGACTCCAAATGGGTCTCAGTAGAGGCCTGCAAATCAGAAGTAACGGGTATCAGGGGCTGTGAAAGCTCCTCACTGAGTACCGGCGAACTGGTGACTGGCTTAGAAGCATCGTCAGCAGTTTTGGACCTCAACGGCCTGTCTCTGTCTTTTTCTTTGCGTTTTTTTGGTATTCCGGTAGTCAGATGGCTAACTGATGTCATTTCTGGATAATTAAACCGAGAACCGAAATATTTAGAAGCAAAAATGTACCAACGACGGATAGTGCGCTGATTAAATAAAGCACAAATCCAACAGCAAGGTATGACGTGGTCAGGGCCTAGGCAAGGAATACAGTACAAATGAAAATCCTTATGAGGTATTTGCTTCCCACAAGTAATACAATTATTAACTTTTACTGACATCGGTAAGGAGCAAGAAAAAGTCTTATGCTGTCAAATGGAAAAGGTTCTGCACCTGGATTCAAGCTAAGGGAGACAATACGGCACAGCTGTCCCTCCCTCATCATGGATTACTTAGCTGACCAGCTACACAGTGGTCACTCGTTTTCCTCTATTAAAATTCATGCCTCTGCTATCTCTGCTCATTTCCCCATTGAGCAGCCCCTTTTCTCACACCCTCTGTTGAAACAAACAGTTCCTAAGAGGGGGTAGCAACTTGAGGCCACCGAGAAGAGCACCAACCCTAGCTTGGGACCTTAACTTTGTGTTGGAAAAGCTCTCCCTGCCCCCCTTCAAATGAGCCTCTTCAGCAGAGCTAAAATTTCTCTCCTGGAAGACAGCTTTCCTTCTGGCCATCACTTCAGCCAGAAGGGTCTCCGAGCTGCAAGCACTCATGGCTGTGGAACCCTTCATCATCTTCCATGCTGACAGGGTATCCATCAGGACTAACCCATCCTTCATGTCCATGGTGGTGTCCAGTGTGGCTCTCAACCAATCCATTCATTTGCCCCTTTTTCCCCTAACCCACAGAACAGGGGGGAAGGATCCTGCACACTTAGATGTGCACAGGCAGCTCAATCTAGACAGGACTAAATCAGAACAGGGTACTTAGCTTTTAGTTGAAGACTTCGGTTCTGAAACTCGAAAACGAAAATTTCAGGAGTCGGCTGACCGGCACTTGCAAACTGCTTCTGCTTTGGGCACCATGCGGCAAGAAAGACTGATGTAATGGCGCCGGCTGCATGTTTTATACCCCTGATGACCTGACGTCAAGGAAGAAGGGACAGCAACTGACGCAGGACCCAAGATTTTGTTAATCAGGCCGAATGAGGGCAACCTGCCAGCAGATTACCCAAATATAATGACTGCAACAGTGAAACACGAAGAACATCCAGCAATTGATGAGACTTTCTGAAGGATTTAGTCCTGTCTAGATTGAGCTGCCTGTGCACATCTAAGTGTGCAGGATCCTTCCCCCCTGTTCTGTGGGTTAGGGGAAAAAGGGGCAAATGAATGGATTGGTTGAGAGCCACACTGGACACCACCATGGACATGAAGGATGGGTTAGTCCTGATGGATACCCTGTCAGCATGGAAGATGATGAAGGGTTCCACAGCCATGAGTGCTTGCAGCTCGGAGACCCTTCTGGCTGAAGTGATGGCCAGAAGGAAAGCTGTCTTCCAGGAGAGAAATTTTAGCTCTGCTGAAGAGGCTCATTTGAAGGGGGGCAGGGAGAGCTTTTCCAACACAAAGTTAAGGTCCCAAGCTAGGGTTGGTGCTCTTCTCGGTGGCCTCAAGTTGCTATCCCCTCTTAGGAACTGTTTGTTTCAACAGAGGGTGTGAGAAAAGGGGCTGCTCAATGGGGAAATGAGCAGAGATAGCAGAGGCATGAATTTTAATAGAGGAAAACGAGTGACCACTGTGTAGCTGGTCAGCTAAGTAATCCATGATGAGGGAGGGACAGCTGTGCCGTATTGTCTCCCTTAGCTTGAATCCAGGTGCAGAACCTTTTCCATTTGACAGCATAAGACTTTGTAGTGCTAGGGTGTCTGGCCTCACGTATAACATCTAGAAACTGTTTACTGAGGTTGGCAGATTGATCAAGGGTTAGGGAATAAGCCAAGCTGCCAAATTGGGGATGCATGAATTCTCCTTTCCGCTGGGTCAGGAGGGTTGGAATTTGAGTTTGATGCCATGGTGGCAGTGGGGACAGGCTGCGCAGCAGTGGGTACCAGTGCTGGTGAGGCCAGTCTGGAGCAATAAGAATTGTCCTTGGTTTTTCCTTCTTTATTTTGACCAGTACCCTGGGGATGAGAGGTAGTGGAGGAAAGGCATAGTCTGATAGACTGACCTAGGGGAAGGACAGGGCATCCACTTTCCAAGCCATGCAGTGATGCACCCTGGTGCAGAACTTGCTGAGCTGATTGTTGGTGTGGGAGGCAAAGAGGTTGACCCTCAGGGTGCCCCATTTCTGAGTTATTAGGGTGAAGGTTCTTTTGTCGAGCTGCCACTCGTGTGGGCCCAAAACATTTCTGCTTAAGTGGTCTGTCAGAGAATTTTGAGAACCTGGTAGGAATTGTGCTAACAGGTGGAATTGTATGGTAGTGGCTGTGTGTCAAAGGGTCATGGCCAGCCTGCATAGAGGGTAGGAGAGAGTCCCTCCCTGCTTGCGGATATACCACATCACAGTGATGCTGTCTGTTTTGATCAGGAGAGCCCCTGGGGAGAGGAGGCTTGAAAGCTGTCAAGGCGTGCTGAACAGCTATCATCTCTTTTTGGTTGATGTGCAGATGGGTTTGCTGTGGGCTACATTGGCCCTGTATGCACCTGCCATCCAGGTGTGCACCCCAGGCATAGTCTGATGCATCTGTGGTGAGGGTCTGGGCGGAAGGGGGTGGTGAGAAAGGTAGCCCCTTGTTGTGGGAGCATGCTGTTGCCCACCAAAGGAAATCTTTTCTGAGGCAAGGCATCATGGGTATAAGAGTCTGCAGGTCTTGAGTGTGTTGACACCAAAGGCTTTTTAGGTACCATTAAAGTTTCCTCATATGCAGTCTGGCATATGGAATGAGTAGAATGCAAGATGCCATGAACCTCAGAGCTTGCAGGATTTTCCTTGCAGGTAACTGGAGTCTGGTGGCTAGTCAGGAAAGTTTGCTTTTCTGGTGTAAGGAATGCCATCTGGGATGCTGTGTCCAGGCTTGCTCCCAGGAATATAATACTTTGGGTGGGTACCTGTTTAGATTTCTTTTCATTGATTGTGTACTCTACGGACGTTAGTAGGGACTTTACAAAGGCCAGGTGCTTGAGCAGCTTTTCCTGGCTGTCTGCCTGGATTAGGCAGTCATCTAAGTATGGGTAAATCTGGATATTCCTTTGTCTGCAAAAGGCAATAGCCAGAGCCAGACATTTTGTGAAAACTCTGGTAGCAGTAGATAAGCCAAAGGGAAGTGCAGATAACTGAAAGTGCAGAGATCCTGCCCTAAAACGGAGATATTTCCTGCATGATTCCCTGATAGGTATATGGAGGTAATCCTCTTTTAGGTCTAGGGTGGCTAGCCCAGCATCCTTGAAGAGCATGGATAGCAGCTGCTGGAGGGTGAGCACTTTGAATTTCGGTATCACCAGGAAGGTGTATAGCATGGATAGAGGATGGGGTGCCAGGTGCCCTCTTTTCTGGGTACCAGAAAGTCTGGAGTAGAAACCTTGGCCTTTTTGTTCTGCAGGAACGTGCTCTATTGCCCTCATAGAGAGCAGCTAAAGGACTTACTTTTGTGCCTCTACCCACTGGTTTGGAGGTAGATCTGGGAACCTTTTTGGAGCTGGAAGGGTGTGGAAAGAAAATGTGTGTCCCTGGGACACTATTTAGAGAACCCAGTGGTCGTTGGTAATGGTGGCCCTGGTGCTTGTGTGAAAGGAGAGTTTTCCTCCTAGGGGTAACTGGAGGTGGTGGGGGAGGAGAGTCATTGTGAGTTCTTACCATAAGGGGGTGGCTTAGAACTCCCTATTTTTGAAGTGGAGCAAGTCCACTGTTTAGATCTCTGCATTCCCTGTGGCTGCTGTCTGGGGGTCTGCTTCCATGAAGTCTGGGCTGAACTGACCTGTTGGGAGCAGGAAAGGGCCAGTGCTTGGAGGGACAATGCCTGCTGAACCTGGGTGGCTGGACCTGTAAGAAGTCCTTAACTGTCTGCATAGATTTTGCTTTTTCTTCCATCCTTTTTTAAGACTTCTTCAGCCTTAGTGTCAGATAAGTTGTCTTTGTGCAAGGGGGCATCCAACAATTTAGATTTAACATGGTCTGGCAAGGACTGTTCCTTAAGCCATGCATGTCTTCTAAGGACAGAACCGGTAACTGCTGCCCTGCAAGAAGCTTCTAGGGCATCAAAACCACAGTGCAAGGTGTGTTTAGTTACTTGACTGGCAGAATGCATTAACTCTTGTAATTCTTTAGATTCTGCACAAGCAGGAAAGGAAGACATTTTTTGTTTGAAGAGTTCCAGGGTATGCTGCTGAAATTTAGCATATGGAACTAGCAATTTAGTGCTCTGATAGCAAGAGTAGCAGAGGTGTATACTTTTTTACCCCATCTGTCTAGTGCTCAGGAATCCCTATCTGAGGGGGTGGGATTCTTAGCAGAGGTTGCTTTAATTCCTTTAGGCCCTTGAGAAATTACCTCAGGGTCAGCAGTAGAATTTTTAAAAAGAAATTTGTGAGAGTCAGGGACTCTAATAACCTGTGTGGTTTTCTGGGTGTCAGGAGTCAAACTGGATTCCAAGAAAACATCCATCCTCCACAACAATGGCCAAGAGTCTGTGCTGTGGAAGTTCCAATAATTCCCTAAGTCTCTTTTTAGACTGAGGGTAGTCCTGGCTTTCCCAATGGAAATGCTCCCTTAAGGCATGAAAGGTTTTCCCAAAGGAAAAGTCCTCTGGGGGAGAGGCTGAAGGAATGGAATCCTCTGCATCAGAATCCTCATAGGGTTGCATGTCTTCATATTCAGATGCATCAGAGTCATCAGACTCCTGTTCAGACAAAACTACAGGGGACAGATCTCTTTCTTTTGGAAGGCTTCCCCTGATCAGCTAAGGACTTCCGCCATTTTAAGCATCTGAGACTGAGGCAAGGAAGCAGGTGCCTGAGATTGGGTCATCGTTTTCTTGGTTGTGGTTCATACCCTGGGCCTAAGAAACTTGGTAATTTTCAAAAGAACGGTAGACGCGAAAGTCGTTGGTTTGTGTCATGAATCAGTAGTGTGAAGGACTTCCTCGGACGCCAGTGCCTGCTCAGTGGCTTCAGACCCATCCAAGGGAGAGAACAGCAGGATGCTTAGTCGAAGAAGAGTTTTGCGGCATACCAGACTTGAAGCGTCTCGGTAGCGGCCTGCGTATCCACAGAAGTGGGCATCAGGGGCTGCAAAAGCGCCTCACTGAGGACCGGAGAACTGACGACTAGCTTACAAAGTGTCATCAGTAGGTTTGGACCTGTGCGGTCTGTCCTTAAGTTTTTTTGGAAGATCTGCCATCAGATGGCTTACTGAAGCCATATCGGAATTTGAGGACTGTAAGCGAAAATATCTAGCTACAATAAGGGCCCGATGGCATATAGTTCTGGTGTTGAACAAAGCACAGAAGCGATAGCGGGGGACGTCGTCGTCTGGGCCTAAGCAAGTGATGCAGTAAGAATGAAAGTCTCGGTGTGGTATTTCCTTTCCACAGGCGAGACAATTCTTAACTTTTTCTAACATTGGTTAGTGCAAGAAAACAGGATCTCCAACGGGGTACTTAGTTTTAGAAGACAATCTTCAATTTGGAAGACGAAACTCAGGTAGCGGCCGACCGGCACTCATGCGAACTGCTTCTGCTTCAGACTCCACAGCAAGAAAGACTGATGTAATGGTGTCGGCTGCCTTACTTTATACTACTGACGACCTGACGTCAGTCCTGAAGAGACAGCAACCGACGCAGAAATACTAAGCCTCTGGTATTCAGGCTGGTGTCTACCCTGGCAGGGATAACCCAAATGTGATGACTGCAACAGTGAAACACAAAGAACATCTCCAATACCAAGGACACGAGCTCCAAGACCGATGTAAGCGCCAAACCCACCCACGCAGACACCCTGAGAGGCAGATTCAGATGTGACAAGGGTCCAATCCGCCGGGGGAGCATCAGCTTCCAGACCCTTCGACAGAGGATGGCATCGGAGCAGAAGTCAGGACCGAAAACCCTGGGATGAGTCTCGGACCCAAAGGTTCCATCACAAACATATCCAAGCACTCTGGCTACAAAACCACTCGGGTCGGAAGAGGAATAGAAGAAGGGGCAGTAGTCTGTTCCAATTCCTTTTGGGCTGGACTTGAAAGGATCTTGGAAATAGCCCGAGTCCGAAGCAACCTCTTGACCACCCGCTCCACATAGTCATCTGACAAACTTCTGGAGGATCGTGTGGATGGGGTCGAGGATTTGACACTACCAGCCACCAACTGTAAAATAGGTGACTGAGGAAACCTACTCCAAGGTTGGGGACCGGCTCTTTATATGGCTCCTATTCGGTTCTAATGAAACTGGTGGAACCGAACGAGTAGTCTTTTCAGGCCCGAAAGCCTTCAGCTCCAAAGTTGTATCCTTAGGTAGCAAAAAAGCTCTTTTTTTGACTTATCAGACTTTGGGGATGGATTGAGATGATTTGGAAGAGGTCTGGTTCCCTTCTAGCGCCTCAGCAAATGGAAGCAATCCCCTGATAAGTTTATTTTTATGTTCCTGCAGTACCCTAGAGCTGAACCCATGACAGATGGAACATGAGTCTTGAAGGTGTACTGCACCTAAACAGTAGACACAACTAGTGTGTCCATCGGTTAAAGACATTTTCTGAGAAAATCACATTTTTTGAAGCCCGACTGCTTCACTTCTTTTGCTTCCTTGGACATAGTGAAAAAACAACAAATACTGCCCAGGAAACTAGATTAATGATAAAGATAACAATGCTACCAAAACTATCATACTATTAAACACACCACACTATAATATAAAGGTAAATATATATCTGCTCTCTACTTTTTTCTTAGGTTTTAGTCATGCAGGGAAGAAAAAAGGGGCTAGAGGAGAGGTCTCTAAAATGATTATCTCTTCTAGCCAGAGGAGATGTCTCTAACTTAAAAGACGAAACCTCTTAGGTAGAGAAGGAATTAGAAAAAAGGGGCCCTCTAATTTAAACGGGCTAAATTAGTAAAGAAAGAAAGATGGACCCTCTAACTTAAATGGGTTCACTAAGGGTAAAATAAAGTTTTAGAGAATGGGATAAGGAGTTGTAGGCCTAACGAAAGCAACAGACAGCCACAACAAAACGCAACAAGTGAAAAACTTAGGAATTCACAAGCCAAGACCTAAATCCACTGTCAATTAACAAAACAATATTTATACAAACTACTTAGAAATAACAGAATATTCAAAAAGTATGTACACTTAACCTGAGCCTAGTGAGAAGCATCTGATCTAGTTCAGCAGCAAACAAGATCTGGGTCATCTTCCCTAAGCATGATGGGATAGGGTATAGCCTCGAGCCAGTGGAAGCTCTCAAGCTTTAATAATAGGCAGAGTTGAAACTGATACCTGGTTCCGAACCCAACCGCAAGAATGAAGGTGAGACAGGACAACATAACATTCATGGTTTAGAATTGAAATGGGCCTTGTATGAAGCTGGATCCAATGGATCTTTACCCTCTTTAGGTATTACCGTTCTCACCACTTTCTTCCAGGATACTGGTACTTCTCTTAAAATACTGTTAAATAAAACCTTCCAGATCATTATCAGTTTTTTCCCTCCTAGCTTCCAAACTTCCACAAGAATACCATCTATTCCTGGGGACTTTCCTGTTGATTGGTTATACATAGTCATTTTTATCTCATCTCTTCCTATCCTGTTAGTAATTGAACCTCCTCTACCTCTAACCTGAGCATACTTAATTATTCCATAAAAATTTCCATTTTTCTCTGCTTTATACAAACTTTCATAAAATTTCTGAAATATTTCTAATACTTCCACAGGATCTCGTTATCTTCCTTGTTATAGCCTCCCTAAGTTTGGTGACAGCCCTTTCTACTTTCTGTTGCCCAAGTTGTTCTGCTAAAAGTATTTGTCCTCTAGAATTATCAAAAAAAAAAAAAAACAGTTGCTTAACAGTCTTTCTAAACTCATACATATTATTGAGGTAATCCCTTATTTTCTAGTTAGCATTTTGCAGTTGCTCCTTTTCTAGTTCTGAGAGATTCCCCCTATTTTGCAATACTTTAACATTTGTCAGTCCCTTTAAATAATTCTTGTTACTTCTTAACCATATCTCCCATTCCTTTATTTCCACCCTAGTTTAAACTCCACTTTAATTTTACCCCAGTCCCTATCTATATTTTCAGAAGAAATTTCTATCTTCTCTAGTAGCTCCTGAATTAATTTCAAAACCCATTCTTAAAATTCCTCTATTTTTAACAAATAGGTGGGAAAGCGCCGGTGTCTCATTTTATTTCATTACCTTGTGTTTTTACTATAGTTATTAGTAGTGCATGATCAATGGGTTTCAAGACCATCAATTAAATGCACGTGTTCCTGGGAGATATAATTTCTATCTAGCTTAGCTCAGTTTTTGTATTTCGGATAATATGTAAATTCACTCGGAACTCCTAGTACTGAATGCATACCTTCTATGCCAAACATTTAAATACATTTCTTCAAAAATCTACCCACCTTTGTTATATTTTCCCTTCTACAACCCCAGGCACATCTTCACTGTTGCAAACCATATTCTAGTCTCCACCTATAAGTAATATTCCTTGCTGAAAGTTGATTATTTCTCCTAGAATTTTCTTAAGCTCCATAATAGCAGTTTTAGGTGGAATATACATGCATGCCAGTGTAATCCTCCTCCTTTGCCAGTAGCCCCTTAGTGCTATACATCTTCTATCATCATCCCCCCCTCCTCCTATCACCACTGGAGCTCCTCTTGCAAATAATATAAGTACTCCTTTTTTCCTTTGCCCCAGATATTCCGCTGAATAACCATCCTGAAAACCTTTATCAAATTCACATGTTCAGTTCTTTTCAGGTGCGTCTCCTGTAGCATAGCTATTTGCACTCTACTCTTTTTTTAGATTTATCTGTAAGACCATTAAGATTGAAAGATATTACAGAAAGCATCATTTTATTATACAGTTATCACCTTTTATGTAGAAAAAAAAGTTATGTACCTACCATAACGTTCCATGTTAGTTGTCTTCATCTCACCTTCTTTCTTGCTGGTTGGGATCGGAGCCGATCCTCGGCTCCGGCTCGGCCATCTTCTATAGCTCAAGAGCTGTTTACTGGCTCAAGGCTACCCCTTATCCCATGATGCCTAGCGCTAGCTACCCAGATCTCGTTTGTAATAGCTAACCCCAGACATAGCCAGAGAATCAGCCTGTCCAAACAAACAGGTTGAGCATACCTGTCATACTCTCTAAGTCAGTAGAGGAAACAAACCAGAGACACTCAGCCAGTGAAACCAAAACTCCTCTCGATCCAATAGGACAGGGGGATGGAGGGTGGGACGCAAGAAAGAAGGCGGGATGAAGACAACTAACATGGAACTTATGGTAGGTACATAACTTCTTTATGTTAAGTTGTCTATCTCGCCTTCGTTCTTGCTGGTTGGGACAGCGTCCATAGCACCTACAATCCTGGGTGGCTCATTGGAACAGACTCTTCAGAACAGTGAAACCGAAGTCAGATCTGCTCCTGGAGACCATATCTAGCTTGTAATGAAAAATAAAGGTATGAGGATTTGCCCACGTAGCAGCTGCACAGATAGAATCCATGGGCAACCCAGATTGGAAGGCTACAGAGGTGGCCAAAGCCCTAGTAGAATGAGATTTTGGTTTGATAGGCAACTCTGTTTCTCAACTGATAAATGAAAGTAATAATGTGAGACAACCACCTGGATAGGGTCACTTCGGAAACTGGGAGACCTTGTATGCCTAGAGCGTAGGAAAGGAATAGTTGGTCCGACTTCCTTATATCCTTAGTCCTATGCAAGTAAAAATGCAATTGTCTATGAACGTCCAATTGGTGTAATTTGTAATCTGCCCTGTTGGTGTGGTTAGGGAAAAACACAGGAAGGTTTATAGATTGGTTTAAATTTTCTGAGCAGACTTTCGGAAGGAACAAGGGATTAGTCCTCACAGCAACCCTGTCCTTATGAAAAACTAAGTATGGAGGACAAACACATAGTGCCTGAAGTTCAGAGATGCATCTGGCTGAAGTAATAGCTACCAGAAAAAGTGCTTTCCAAGACAGAATCTTAATGGAGCAAGATGCTGCAGGTTCAAAGGGGGGCATAATTAAGGAGGTTAGTACCAAATTAAGATCCCAAGGAGGAGGGGGATCTCTCACTGGAGGTCTAAGGAGAGTAGTCCCTCTTAAAAAGGCTTTACAGAGCTTATGAGACCATGTTTGAATTAGACAACCCAACATGAAAGTTAGAAATGGCCGCCAATTGAACCCTGATTGTAGCACAAGTGGACCCAGAATGAAAAAGTTGTGCTAGTAACACCAAAATTTTGTGGACTGGGGCTGAAAAAGGATCTACGTTCCTAGCCTATGCCTAACAAGAAAAACGTTTCCATTTACTAGCATAAGTCTTTCTGGTTGTGGACTTGTAAGAGGAGACCATCTCACGCACGGCCGGGGAAATGCTGGGAAGCCTGGCTAAGGTTGTAAGTGGAGCAACCAAGCTGTGAGCTGGAGTGTTTGGAGGGATTGATGCAGCCCGCCTGACTGATGAATCAGTAGGTCTGGAATCGGATCCAGAGTCCAGGGCTGATCGAGAAGGTAATGGTGCAGGAACGGAAACCATATTTGTTGAGGCCAGTAGGGGGCAATGAGGATCATTTTGCAACCCAACAAAATTGCTTTCTGTATGAGTTTCGGTATCAGGGGAAACGGAGGGAAGGCATAAAAAGTCCCTGAGGCCAATCGTGGACTAGAGTTCTCTGGGTGTGTGACCTGGAAGCGGAAGAAGGGAGTAGTAGTTGCTGCATTTGCTGTTGAAGGGGGTGGCAAAAAGATCGCAGCAAGGCTGTCCCCATTTGCGGAAGATCAGATCCACAACTACCTGATTCAGAGACCACTCATGAGGCATGAGAATCGCTCTGCTGAGCCTGTCCGCTATGATGTTGGACCTCCCAGGGATGTGCGTTGCAATCAGAAATCTTTGGGAAGAAATCGCCCACTGCCAGAGTCTGAGTGCTTCTCGACATAGGGGGTAGGACTTGGTTCCGTCCTGCTTGTTGATGTACCAGACCACTGACATGTTGTCCGTTTGAATTGCAATGGTCCCAGAAGGGAGATAGTCTTGAAGAGCTTGCAATGCTAGGAGCACGGCTCTCATTTCTAGGACGTTTATATGCAGGTGGTACTCGTGAGGCTGCCAAGTACCTTGGACTGTCCTGCCCTGATAATGCCCCCCCACACCCTATCAGGGAGGAGTCTGTGGTCACCGTGGCAACTGGAGAGGGCTGAATGAAGGGTCTGCCCTGAGTCACTAGTGGGGAGACCATCCACCAGGAAAGGTGCCTTTTGCATGCTTCTGTAATCATGATCATGCGAGACATGGGCAGCTGTTGGAAAGACCACTGTGTGAACAGAAGCCACTGAAGGATCCTCATGTGAAAGCGGGCCAGTGGGATTAGAAAAATTGACACTGCCATGGAACCCAGAGTTTGAAGGACGAACCTGACTTGGATCCTTTTACTCTGCATTAGAATTTGTACTTGCTGGCGAACTGTAGACACCCTTTCTGGCGGTAGTCTTGCGGACATGTTCTTTGTGTCTAAGTCTGCTCTTATATAGGTGATAGATTGACAGGGCAACAAGGCAGATTTTTCAAAGTTTATTGTAATGCCTTGCTGGGAGCAGATTGTGATAGTGTAGTCGCCTGGCTTGCAGAAGTTGATGCCTGGTAGTAGCAGTGAGGAGCCAGTCTAGATATGGAAACACCTGGAATCCTCGACATCTTAGGTGAGCCATGACCACTGCCATACATTTGGTGAACACCATGGGGGCTGTGGTGAGACCAAAGGGCAGAGCTCTGAACTGGTAATGACTGGCTCCCAGCCGGAAGCGAAGGAATCTCCTGGAGTGCCTGTCCATTTTGATGTGGTAGTACGCATCCTGAAGATCTATGGAGCACATCCAATTGTCCTGACCCAGAAAGGGTAGAATGGACTGTAGCATGACCATCCAAAACTTTGTTCTTTGAACAGACTTGTTTAGTCTGCTGAGATCCAGAATCGGTCTCCAGTCCCCTGTCTTTTTTGGTACCAAAAAGAACCTTGAGTAAGTTCCGGATCCATGTTGGTCTGCCGGGACTGCCTGGATGACTTTTTTTTCTAGCAGTCTTGAAACTTCTATGACTGCTTGGTCCCTCAGATTGGTTGGAACATCTGGAAGGGATCTGCTCGACGGTAAGGGGGGTTGAGAGAAGGGAATTTTGTAACCTCCGGATATAATTGACCGTACCCCATTTGTCTTGCGTTAAATTTTGCCAGGATTTTGGGTACAGTGAAAGTCTTCCCCCGACTGCCTCCAGAAGCGGGCAGCCCTTCAGGGATGCTGAAAGGGCTTCTCAGAGAAGGATTCTCTGTTGCCCTGGCTCTGTGGACCCCTTCTGCCACGAGGGCGGCATCTATTGTCGTTTCCCCCTCTGCCCCTGGAGGAAAAATCACTACGTGTGTCAGGCGAGGCTCCCTGGGATTTTCAGAACCACATTTTACCACTCTTCTGACCCTTGGGGTATGGTCTGGAAGGAGTGGAAAAACGGACTCCCACGGCAGAGAGAGTCTTGCCTTCTTGCTCACACCTAGTCAAAGTGTCTTTCACCTGTGGTCCAAAAAGAAAGGAACCATCAAAGGGGGTGTTGGTGAATGATGCTCTAAAGGGTTCCGCAAAGTTACACAGCTGCATCCATGCATGTCTCCTAAGGGCCATGCCCGTACCTGCGGCTCTACTCACACCATCGGCTGCTTAAGAAATGAGCCTCATGGAGGAGTTGACTACAGAATTACGGGTCGCCAGTTGGGAAGCCACTTTAGCTTGAGCCCCCTCAGCTGATGGATCTTGAAGGGTATATCTCTGAGCTCTTTAAGGAGATCCCTCTGAAGCCGGGTAAAATGGCATAAGTAGTTCAGTGACCTCACAGAAAAGGTCGCTGAAGCAAACATTCACTTCCCGTATCTGTCCATGGTCCTAGACTCCTTGTTAGGAGGATGGACAGACTAAGAGGTTTCTGCTAACTCTTTTTTGGTGGCTGCTGCTACCACCATGGCATCAACAGGAACACCTTTGGTAAGGAACTGCTTATTATGGGGTGCTGTGAAGAACTTGCCAGGTCTCCTCGGAGTTGGTTCCACTGTATCCAGGGCTGACCAAGCCTTTCAAGCCACCACAGACATAAGTGGATCGAAAGGCGGAGAAACCCAGGAGGTGGAAGGTTGGGAACCGAACGTATCCAGGAATACAGACTCATCCTCTGTAGCGGCTAGGGGATTCCAGTTCCCCCTCTGCTTAAGCATTTCGAGGATGTCCAAAAAGGAAATCTTCAGAGGGGGATCTCTGGGACCCTTCCGAATCATCTAAGTCTGTATCAGAAGTGACAGACTCAGGGGAGTCAATGTGCTTCCTCTTGCACTTATTCTTACGAGGGGGCTCCTCTGAATGATCAGGGGAGGCCTCGGAAGAAGAAGAAACACCCAATGGGGTGCCTGGAGCACCGGTTCCCCACGCCTGGGGTCTGGAGGAGGAGCAGAGGTTGGCACAGCCACTACAGGGGACGGAGCCGATGGGGCCGATAGTGGAGCTGACTCGGTGGCCAGCACACTCCTCATGACATCAAAGGCGTCCCTGCCACGATGCAGAGAAAGCTCCGGTTCAGAGGAAATTGGAATCTTTCTCCGCACCGAGGGAGACGGCTCCGAGGCTGATGTAGGAGCCGAGCTGACCTGCGCTGAAGCTCCGAGAGGGAGAATGGGGTTGGACAAGGGTCCAATGCCACTCACCCCCTCAGAGCCAATGAGGGAGCCCCGGCGCCCAGATCCCTCGATGGAGAGCACCATCGAGGGAATCGGCGCCGACGACAGAACCGAAGGAGATAAAAGTTATTGGAGCCGACGGTTCCACTACTCGAACCCCAACTAACTCTGGCTCAAAGCTCAATGGAGTCAGAGGAGGAACATTGACAGAAGTGGACGGAGCGGACACCTGTTGTGGAGGGCTGGACATCTTGGCAAGTGCCTGTGACTTTAGCAACCTACTGACCACTCTCTCCACGTCATGATCCGAGAGCCTAGAGGATCGAGAGGAGTGAGAGGATATGTGACTGCACTCGCTTTGCAGCAGGGGAGACCGAGGAACCGAATGTATCGATTCCAGAGAAGGGGACCTCAGCCTCTTGTGGCTCCGCGAAGGCTCCGAAGTTTCTGATGGAGCCGACTGGGAGATGTAGTCTTATCGGTTCCAGCTGGAACCAAAGTAGCAGGTAGAGTCTGAACCAAAGACGGCTCTTAACTTGTAGCCGACGATTTGGTAGATTTAGGGGATTTCACAGGCTGAGTCTTGGCCGGTAAATCCTGGGGCTTTAAAAGGCCCCTAAGAATAAGCGTATTCTTATGCTCCTGCAGAACTCTTGGACTAAATGCATGGCATATAGAACAAGAGTCCTGCAGGTGCACAGCGCCTAAACAATAGACGCAAGAAGTGTGCCCATCTGTCAGAGACATTTTCTGACAGCATGAGTCACACTTCTTGAACCCAGACACCTTCGATTCTTTGGACATCCTGTAACAAAAAATACAATAGCTAACCAATCAAAATACAGTCTAAAGAGAAAAACACAGTACACTACAGACTAAAGCTAAAGTTTTTTTTTTTTTTTTTTGATAGGAAAGCCTCTAACTCAAAGGCTAGCCTATAAAGAAGGTAGAAGGAAAGCCTCTAACTTAAATGGCTAACCTGACAGGAATGGGGGGGGGGGGACTCTCTAAATTAAACAAATTCTAAAGGAAAGGGTAGGAAGCTACAAATACACACTTAGCTAACACAACAAATATAAGACTAAAAACTAACAAACCCCCCTAGGAAAAGTCTATTTCTAGTAAAAAAGTTCTATAAAGAAACTTTATACGAGTCTGAACCAGCTGAAGCGGCAAACGAGATCTGGGTAGCTAGCGCTAGGCATCATGGGATAAGGGGTAACCTCGAGCCAGTAAACAGCTCTCGAGCTATAGAAGATGGCCGAGTCGGAGCAGAGGATCAGCTCTGTTCCCAACCAGCAAGAACGAAGGCGAGAAAGACAACTTAACATCTGCTTTTTTGTTAACTGTCTAGTTCTAACTTTTATGTCACATCCATACGCTCGCAGGTTAGTCTTTTATACATTTGTTTCTTGTCATATCCATTTGAGCATATGCCTCATCTTACATAACTGTTTTTCTGAAAGCCCTCAAACAGAAAAAAACAACCCTCCCAAAACCTATCAACTTAACACACAAAACTATGCGCATCTTCAAATAATGAGGTGTTTGCTTCCTAATAAAAACAATAGTTCTAAGTTGATAGTCATACAGACAGGCTAGAGTTAACCAAAAAGAAAGGTTAGTCATGCTAAAATGCATGGTACAGTCTGTGGTATTACTAAGTGCTATTTGAGTTTGTCTATCTTTACAGCTCTCCCAGCTGAGAAAACACATGAATGCTTTCAGTAAACACTTTCTCCAAGCCATTTCTCTTTATCAAATTGCCTTCTAGTGACATGCAAATAAGACACAAAAGTTCTAAGGATACTTTGTTTACCAGAAAAAAAGTCTTATAATATTCAATATTCTTTTTCATTTACATGCTTTGTAATAAACTCATTACGGGATAATTCCTAGGGTCTTAAACCCAGTCATTTCCCTATGCAAGTATGGGAAAAAGCACACTGATTTTTCTTTTGTCATACTCACTTAACCAGACCTTTCCTCTCTCCACTTCTCTTCATGTCTCTCTTTTTTTACATTGCAGTGCCTACATTTCAAACTGAAGAAAGCAAGAGAGAGAAGGCAGAGAAAGAAAAAAAAAACAAAACAAGCAAACACAGCTGTTTATATTAGTATCCCCACTGCATTAAAAAGAAAACCGCGAAAACTTTAAAAGTCTATGTGGCTTTGTCTTATCTTTAAAGCTCTCTCAGCTGGGAAAACCCATCTGCTTTCAGAGAATATTATGTCCTAACCAATTTCTCTTTTTTTCCCTCAGCCAATCCCCTTCCACCAGACTATCTCCCGTTTCTCTTTATCAGCTTGCCCCCATGGAGACATGAGAACTAGACAGTTTCTCTATCAGACTGTTTCCATGGAAACACGAAGACCACCTGCAGAATTGCTGCTAAGTATACATGCATTTGCTAGAAAAAAAGCCTCATATCACCCCAATTTAATCTATCAACCAAAGACCACTTTCAAAAACACTGGTCCTGCCACTGTACTCGCCCCTCCCTGATTATTACCTACTTTTATAGTACAAACTAACTTACTAAAACTTACCATTAACTACTACTTCCTATGCTTCCTATGTAACCTCCAAAGCTTCTTCTATACTCTGCTCCCTGAAATTATGCAACCTTTTAAGTTTCTACTACTTTGCATGCAAAACCTTAATCAACTCTCTTTTTAAACCAAAACATACAACTTATTCTACTTTTCTAACATTCTTTTTGTTTATAGTATTATTTTATCTGTCAACAATATACATGTATGTAGCTTTCATATTTTAACTACCACAATTCTCTATTGCTATTTTTATTGAAATGTATCTGTACTATTTTTATTGCATTGTATATCTTTGGAGCTTTTTTCCCCAGGCCTCGGCTGAAAAAGGGCATTAACTCAGCCGGACACTACAAATGTAAAATAAATAAAATATTCAATATTCTTTTCCATTTCTTAAAACTAATCTATCTAAAGGGCATCCGCGGTGGTGCAGTGGTTAGTGTTGTTGCCTCACAGCAAGAGGTTCTCAGGTTCGATTCTCAGCTGGGGTGCCTTCCGTACGGAGTCTGCATGTCCTCTCTGTGGTCGCGTGCGTTTCCTCTGGGTGCTCTGGTTTCCTCCCACATCCCAGACATGCTGTAGGTGGATTGGACACACTAAATTGGCCCTAGGTGTGACTGCGTGCATGTGTGCCCCCTTCTGTGGAAGGTTGAGTGCCGGGCTGGCAATTCAACACTGTAAAAACTCCACTGCCAATCATGAGCGGACAGGTGATCTACTGTGGCGACCCCTAACCAGGAAAAAGCCGAAAGAAGAAGAAAAAAACTAATCAAAGGTCCTTAATCCAGTAATTTCCCCATGCAAGAATAAGAAAAAGAACATTAATTTTAACTTTGTCATGCCTTTTTAACCAGACAATTAACATAGCATTGCCTGTATTTCTCAAAACTGTATAAAAGAGAAGAGGGAGAAAAAGAAAAAAAAAAAAAAAACAAAGAGCACCTGTTTACAATCCCCATTACACTTAAAAATAGCATGCAAAGAAAACCATACACCACAAATACAGTACTATTAAGAGAAGACAATGCTTTCTTTACTTACAGTTAAGCTTTCTCCCCTCTGTTTCCCTACCCAAAGCATTTTTCTGAACATTAATGATATGAAGTAGGGCATGTACTTGAGAGTCCCTCAAGTCCAACAAATTCTGAAAAAGTCCAACATTTCCAAATTTTCTTGTTCTGTCATCATCATTGTCACCTTTCGGCTTTTCCCGTTAGGGGTCGCCACAGCGGATCATCTCTTTCCATTTCTTCCTATCCTCTGCATCTTGCTCTGTCACACCAACCGCCTGCATGTCCTCTCTCACCACGTCCATAAATAAGAAGTTATGTACCTACCATAACGTTCCATGTTAGTTGTCTTCTCTCGCCTTCTTTCTTGCTTGATGGGTTCGGAGCCGATCCTCGGCTCCGACTCACTGCTTTAGCTCGAGAACTCCTTTTACCAGCTCGAGGCAGCCCCATATCCCATGATGCAAGGCAGTAAGTACCCAGATCTCGTTTGTTGACAAAGGGCAATAACACCAAGCATAAAATACTTCCCAAAGGAAGAAGAAACTTACAGATGGAAAAAGGACCAGGTCTGAATGGTCTTTAGCATAATAGTTTCTTATACAAGGTCTGTCCAGGCCAGGGGAAGGAGGGAGGGTCAGAAAGAAGGCGGGAGAAGACAACTAACATGGAACGTTATGGTAGGTACATAACTCCTTAATGTTAAGTTGTCAATCTCGCCTTCATTCTTGCTTGATGGGACGCGTCCTAGCACCTCTATCCTGGGTGGCTCAATGGAACAAACTCTTGAGGACTGTAGAGCCAAAACTGGCTCTGTCCCTGGAGGCCAAGTCCAATTTGTAATGGGAAACAAAAGTGTGAGGAGTGGCCCAAGTGGCGCTGCACAAATAGTGTCCAAAGGCAGTCTAGCTTGAAAAGCTGTAGAAGTAGCTAAACTCCTGGTTGAATGTGCTTTAGGTTTTGAGCACAGCTGTTTTCCCTGATCGTATAAATTTCAGTGATGACCGAAGAAAGCCATCTGGACAAAGTCACTTTAGAAACAGGAAGGCCTTTTTATTATCCGCATAGGAAACAAAAAGTTGATCAGATTTTCTAAATTTTTTGTTCTGTCCAAATAATATCTAAGCTGACGGTGGACGTCAAGATAATGTAGCTTTTGTTCAGCTCTATCTGAATAGTTAGGAAAAATACAGGAGATCAATGGATTGATTCAAATTGTTTTTGAAGCGACCTTAGGTAAAAGGATGGATTAGTTCTCAAAGATACTCTGTCTTTGTGAAAAATCAAATAGGGGTCGAACCGAAAGAGCATGAAGTTCAGACACCCTCCTGGCAGATGTAATAGCCACTAGGAATAACGTTTTCCAAGAAAGATATTTCAGGGAACAAGAAACAGCTGGCTCGAAGGGGAAGAATCAAGGATGTCAGCACTAAATTTAGATCCCACTGAGGAGGAGGATTCCTGATTGGAGGCTTTAGTAGGAAAATTCCTTTCAAGAAGGCCCTGCAGAGCCTATGGGACATAATATTATGATCTGCTATCCCGACATGAAAATTAGAAATAGCAGCCAACTGAACTCTGACTGTGGAAGAAGAGGAGCCTGCATGAAAAATCTCTGCTAAGAAGTCCAGAACTGCCTGAACAGGGGCAGTAAAAGGATCAATATTTTGGGCCTTAGCCCAATAAGAGAAACGTTCCATTTGCTTGTGTAAATCCTCCTGGTAGAGGATTTTAGTGAAGTTACTATGATATCTCTAACTGGGTTAGAGATCAAAGGAAGCCTGGCTAAGGAAGGAAGTGGAGCAACCATGCTGTGAGGTTGAGAGAAGGGATTGACCGGTGCAGCTGACCGGATTGGTGAATCAGTAGATCTGGCACTGGGTCCAGATGCCACGGCTGCACCAAAAGGTGATGATGGAGGAACGGGAACCAAACTTGTCGAGGCCAGTAAGGGGCAATGAGAATCAATTTGGCTCTCAAAACGGTAGCTTTCTGGATCACCTGAGGGATCAGAGGAAATGGAGGGAAGGCATAAAGAAGTCCCTGGGGCCAATCCTGGGTCAGAGCGTCTCTGGGGGGATGGCCTGATAGAGGGAAGAGGCTGAAGAAGTCTGGACATTTGCTGTTTTGGGGAGTAGCAAAAAGATCGCAACATGGACGACCCCATTCCAGAAAAATCTCTTCCACTATGGATTGCTTGAGAGACCACTCTGAGCAGAGCTATTCTCATGCCTCACATCTGTCCGCTATAATGTTGGTTTTCCCAGGGATATGCGTTGCTACCAGAAACCGATGAGAGGAGATCGCCCATTGCCATAGTCTGAGCGCTTCTCGACACAAGGGGTAGGACTTGGTTCCGCCCTGTTTGTTGATATACCAAACTACAGACATGTTGTCTGTGTGGACTGCAATTGTCCCTACGGGAAGAAAGTCGTTGAGGGCTTGCAACGTTAAAAGCACTGCTCTCATCTCCAGGACATTTATGTGCAGATGGTACTCGAACGGTTGCCACGTCCCATGAACCATCCTGCCCTGATAATGACCCCCCCACCCGATCAGGGAGGCATCCGTGGTGACAGTGGCCATCGGGGACGGAGGTACAAAGCACCTGCCTTGGTGAACCTGAGACGATGTGATCCACCAAGCAAGATGTTCTTTGCATGTTTGTGTCACCAGAATCTGGTGACGCATTGGGAGTTGCTGGTATGACCACTGAGTGAACAGCATCCACTGAAGAAGGCGCATGTAGAATCGAGCCAGGGGAAGAAGAGTAATGGCCGCAGCCATGAGACCTAATACCTTCAGAACCATTCTTGCCTGTACTTTCTTGCTGGCCAGAATGATCCTGACATGAGTTTGAATGTCTGAAACTCTTTGTTCTGTAAGGGTAGCTGACATCCGAACAGTGTTTAAGTTTGCGCCTATGAAGGTAATAGACTGGCAGGGCGATAAGGATGACTTTTCGAAGTTGACTGAGATGCCCAAATGAGAACAAAGGTCTATTGTGTAATCCCTGGCTTGTATAAGCTGATGCCTGGTGGTGGCTGACAGGAGCCAGTCGTCGAGATACGGAAACACCTGGAATCCTTGACGTCTCAGGTGAGCCGTGACCACTGCCATGCATTTGGTGAACACTCTGGGGCTGTAGTGAGACCAAAGGGCAGGGCTCTGAATTGGAAGTGACTGGACCCCAGCCGAGCGGAGAAATCTCCTGGAGCGTCTGTGAATTTTGATGTGATAGTACGCATCCTGAAGATCTATTGAGCACATCCAGTTGTCCTTCTGTAAGAAGGGCAGAATTGACTGAAGAGTGACCATTCGAATCTTGTCTTCCTGACAGACTTGTTGAGTCTGCTGAGATCCAATATTGGTCTCCAGTCTCCCGTCTTTTGGGGACCAAAAGAACCTTGAGTAGATTCCGGGCTCTGAATGGTCTATTGTAACTGGCTGAATGGCTCTTTTTGCAGTAGTTTTGCGATTTCTAACTCTGCAATCTCCCTTAGACCGGGTGGTACATCTGGAAGGGAACTTGAGGGAAGGACTTTCCTCGAAAGGAATTATGTAACCCTTGGACATGATCGACTGTACCCATCTGTCTTGAGTGAGGGAATGCCAGGCTTCTGGGTACAGTGATAATCTTCCCCCGACTGCCTCCAAGGAGGGACAGCCGGGCAACACCTCAGGGATGCTGAAAGGGCTTATCAGAGAGAGGCTCCCTGTTTCCCTGGTTCTTGGACCCCTCTGCCTCTAGAGCGCGTCTGTTGTTGTTACCCCTCTGCCTCTAGGGGTAAACTGACCACGTGAATCCGGCGTGACTCCTTGGGATTCTGGAACCACATCTTACCACCCTTCTGTCCTTTGGGATAAGGCCTAGAAGGGGTGGAAAACGGACTCCAACAGCAGAAAGAGTCTTGCCGTCCTGCTCACACCTGGTCAAGGTCTCCTTCACCTGAGGGCCAAACAAAGCTGACCCATCAAAGGGAGAATTTGTGAAGGGCGCCTTAAAGGGATCCATAAAATCACATAGCCGCATCCAGGCTTGGCGTCTAAGAGCCACACCTGTGCCTGCGGCTCTACTACTCCATCCGCAGCATAAGATATTAGCCGCATGGAGGAGTTAGCAATGGAATTGAGGGTTCCTAGCTGCGAAGCAATCTTTTCTTGAGCCCCTGCAGCTGTAGGATCCTGAACTACTTCTCCCAGCTCCTTCAGGATATCTCTCTGGAGTCTGGTGAAGTGACAAAGTTAATTTAGCGAACGCATAGCAAAGGTCGCTGAGGAAAACATCCGCTTGCCGTACCTATCCATGGTCCTAGAGTCCTTATTAGGAGGATGGACGGGCACGGAAGGATCTGCAAGTTCCTTTTTGGTGGCCGCAGCCACCACCATGGCATCAGCGGGGACACCCTTGGTTAGGAATTGTTTGTCACTAGGGGCAGTGATAAATTTAGAAGGCCTCCTACGGACTGGCTCTACAGAGTCAGGAGCTGTCCACGCCTTTCGTGCAATAACCTGCATAAGGGGGCGGAAGGCGGAGACACCCAGGAGGTGGAGGGCCGAGATCCAAACGCCTCTAGGTATACTGACTCATCCTCAGAGGGATTGTTGGTGGGCCAGTTTCCCCTCTGTTTGAGAAGTTCTAGGATGTCTGAGAAGGAGACATCCTCAGAGGGGGATCTAGGGGATCCCTCTGACTCATCAAAGTCAGTATCCGAAGTGACAGACTCGGGGGAGTCTACATGCTTCCTCTTACAAGTCCTCTTCCTAGGAGGATCTCCCGAAACATCAGGAGAATCCTCGGAAGAGGGGGAAATTCCCAATGGGGAAACCTGAGGCGGAGGATCTCTGGGTCCTGTAGCAAGAGAAGTGGCAGAGATGTCAACAGGTACCATAGAGGGAGGAGCTACGGGAACAGACTGCTGACTGATACCAGTGGCCAGTACACTCTTCATCACCTCAAATGCTCCCCTCCCAGGCAGGTCCGAGAGAACCCGCTCCGAAGAGCTAGGAACTCCAGGAACCACCAAAAAGGAAGTCTCCGAGGCAGATGTCGGAGCCGAGCTCACCAAGGCCGAGGCTCCAAGGGGAAGAGCGGGCTCGGACAAGGGTCCGATGCCACTCACCCCCTCGGAGGAGACCATGGAAGCCCGACCACCGAATCCCTCTAAGGAAGAGGAGATAAGAGTAGGGGCTGAAGGAACAGAAGGGGGTATCCGTCCTCCAGCCGTAGCAGTAACCATGCCGAAGACTCCAACTCCAAGCTCTGGGGTAGAGTTGAAGGAGGAACTGTAACGGGGTGTGGACCAACAGTCGTCTGCTGAGACGGACTGTGTAGCATTTGGGCCAGTACCTGTGACTTGAGTAATCTACTGACCACTCTCTCTAGGTCATGATCTGACAACCTGGATGACCTTGAAGATCGGCTCCGATGGCTCCGTTCCGATAGAAGAGGCGGCGGGCGAAAGTATCGGCTCCAAGGAAGGAGCCCTGGACCCCTTCCTGGAATGGGCCGTGGGGCCCGATACTACAGATCCTGTCGGCACCGACTTCGGAGCCGACAGACGTCTCGATGTATCGGCTCCAGCCGGAGCCGATACAGCTACCAGTAACGGTGTCGGAGCCGATCGGGCCGACACCGCTGCCTGTGCCACATGGGTGTCGGAGCCGATCGGAGCCGACATCGAAGTGGTCAAAACAGATTCGGCACCGATAGCCATCGGCGCCGAAAGTCTTGTGGATCCAGAATCGGCTCCAGCCGGAGCCGATCTCGACTCAATATGAGTCGGAGCCGAGGCCGCAGGCTTAGAAACAGAAGCCTGGGCCTTGGCAGTTTTAGTTGATTTTTGTGGAGCCGACTTAGCCGGAGAGCCCTCCGGCTTAAGAAGACCCCTGAGAATCAACTTACGTTACTCTCCTGCAGGACTCTCTGGCTGAAGGAGTGACAAATAGCACAGGAGTCCTGCAGGTGAAGAGGGCCCAAACAATACAGGCAAGAAGTGTGACCGTCTGTCAGAGACATCTTCTGACAGCACGAGTCACACTTCTTAAAACCTGAAACCCTCTCCTTTGACATGGTGCGAAACACAACACACACAGACACACCAGTCAAAATTAAATTAAACAAAATACCAAGAGGTATTTTATAAAAACACCAACACACACCCTAACAGGGGGGGGGGGATGGGATAGGGAAAATTGACTAACAAAAATTAAAAGAGACAGGGATTTCTGTCAGAAAAAGGGTAGAAATAAATTTAAACTATCAAAAAATTAGTTTTAAACTAAAAGGGGCTTGAAAAATCACAAATGTGAACTACTTACCAGGAGCTGGTAAAGAGAAGACCTCCCAAGCGAAGCGGCAAACGAGATCTGGGTACTTACTGCCTTGCATCATGGGATATGGGGCTGCCTTGAGCTGGTAAAAGGAGTTCTCGAGCTAAAGCAAGTGCCGAGTCGGAGCCGAGGATCGGCTCCGAACCCATCAAGCAAGAATGAAGGCGAGATTGACAACTTAACATCCTTATCTTAGGCCTTCCTCTTTTCCTGTTACCTGGCAGCTCCATCCTTAGCATCTTTTTCCCAATATACCCATCATCCCTCCTCAGCACATGTCCAAACCAACGCAATCTCGTCTCTCTTGCTTTGTCTCCAAACTGTCCAACATGAGCTGACCCTCTAATATACTGATTCCTAATCCTATCCATCCTAGTCACACCGAGTGCAAATCTTAACATCTTTAACTCCACCACATCCAGCTCTGACTCCTGCCTTTTTGTCAATGCCACTGTCTCCAACTGGTCTCACTACTGTCTTGTAGACCTTCCCTTTTACTCTTACTGGTACCCGTCTGTCACAAATCACTCCTGACACTCTTCTCCAACCATTCCATCCTGCCTGTACTCTCTTCTTCACCTCTCTTCCACATTCACCATTACTCTGAACTGTTGATCCCAAGTACTTAAACTCGTCCACCTTTACCAATTCTACTCCCTGCATCCTCACCATTCCTCTACCCTCCCTCTCATTTACACACACATATTCTGTCTTAGCCCTGCTGACCTTCATTCCTCTGCTCTCTAGAGCATATCTCCACCTCTCCAGAGTCTCCTCAACCTGATTCCTACTCTCACTACAGATCACAATATCATCTGCAAACATCATAGTCCACGGGGCCTCCTGTCTGATCTCATCTGTCAACCTGTCCATCACCACTGCAAATAAGGACTCAGAAGCTGATCCTTGATGTAATCCCACCTCCACCTTAAACGGATCTGTCACTCCCACTGCAGTCCTGACCACTGTCACACTACCCTCGTACATATCCTGTACCACTCTTACACACTTCTCTGCCACGCCCGACTTCCACATACAATACCACAACTCTTCTCTAGGCACCCTGTCATATGCTTTCTCCAAGTCTACAAAAACACAATGCAACTCCTTCTGACCTTCTCTGTATTTCTCCAATAACACTCTCAGAGCAAACATCACATCTGTAATGCTCTTTCCTGGCATGAAACCATACTACTGATCACTCATCACCACCTCCCTTCTTAACCTAGCTTCTACTACTCTCTCCCATAACTTCAAGCTGTGACTGACCAATTTTATCCCTCTGTAGTTACTGCAGCTCTGCACATCACCCTTATTCTTAAAGATAGGTACCAAAACACTTTTTCTCCACTCCTCAGGCATCCTCTGTCTTTCCAAAATTTCATTAAACAATCTAGTTAAAAATTCCACTGCCATTTCTCCTAAGCACCTCCATGCTTCCATTGGGATGTCATCTGGGCCAACAGCCTTTCCATTCTTCATCCTCTTCATAGCTGTCCTTACTTCCTCCTTGCTAATCTGTTTCACTTCCTGATTCACTATCCCCACATCATCCAACCTTCTCTCTCTTATTCTCTTCATTCATCAGCCTCTCAAAATACTCTTTCCATCTACTCAACACACTCTCCTCTCTTGTGAGCACCTTTCCCTCACTATCCTTTATCACCCTTACTTGCTGCACATCTTTCTCAGCTCTGTGCCTCTGTCTAGCCAATCGGTACAGGTCCTTTTCTCCCTCTTTAGTGTCCAATCTCTCATAAAACTCTCCATACACCTTATCCTTAGCTTTCGCCACCTCTCTCTTTGCCATGCGCTTCATCTCCTTATACTCATGTCTACTTTCTTCATCTCTTTGACAATCCCACTTCTTCTTCGCCAGCCTCTTCCTCTGTATACTCTCCTGTACTTCCTCATTCCGCCACCAGGTCTCCTTGTCCTTCCTCTGCCCAGATGTCACACCAAGCACCTTTCTAGCAGTCTCCCTTACTAGTTCTGCTGTAGTTACCCAGCTATTCAGTAACTGTCCACTGCCTCCCAGTGCCCGTCTTAACTCTTCCCTAAACTCCACTTCACAATCACCCTTTTTTAACTTCCACCATTTAATCCTTGGCACTGCTTTCACACTCCTCCTCCTCTTCTTGATCACCAATGTCATCCTACAGACCACCATTCTATGCTGCTTAACTACATTTTCCCCTGCCACCACTTTACAGTCTCCAATCTCCTTCAGACTGGCCCTTCTACATAGGATATAATCCACCTGTGTGCATCTTCCTCCACTCTTGTACGTCACCCTATGCTCCTCCCTCTTCTTAAAATACGTATTCACCACAGCCATGTCCATTCTTTTCGCAAAATCCACAATCATCTGACCTTCTGCATTCCTCTCCTTAACACCATACCTACCCCATCACTTCCTCATCCCCTCTGGTCACTTCACCAACATGCCCATTAAAGTCCGCTCCAATCACTAGTTCTTCTTCTGTCATATTTCACAAATATAATTATTGCACTGTAATCCCACAATGAGTTACTGTTTTTATTACTGTTCTTCTCCATCATCCAAATCCTGTCTCTGCTTCATTTCCAACTTGCTCTCGATTCTTCTAGTCAACTCTCATGCTCCCTTTTCTTCTCTCCAAAAATTTCCATTGAAATACTGGAAAAGACCTCACATGTACAGTCTCTCTGTGGTCTTTATTACCAGAACAACAACAAGCAGAATCTCCTTCTGTTTCACAGTTCACTTTTTGGTGGACAAACTTTTGTATTTCCTCCTTAGCATGCACTTCATCAAAAAATGATTTTGTCCCTCCACAGAAGAATACCTTAAAGTCAGCTGGATACAGCAGTTTGAATCGCACACCTGTGTCTCAACATGCCTGAATAGTGGAATGAATTTACTCCTCTTCTGCCTGGATTACAATGAGTAATCATTCTCCACAACACTGTCTCCCACTTTTAATATTTTGCCCTTCTGCCACAGTTTTGTCAGAATCAACACCTTCTGCTGGTATGATTGTATCTTTACTATTAAAGGTCTAGGTTGCTTTTATAGCTAGGTTTGGAGCATACACACAATGTGCCCTTTCAACTAACAACTCCTGCCAAGAAATACCAGTACAGTTGCTTATTTGTTCTTTCATAAAATTAATTCAGTCTGTTCCTTCCAGCTTCTCTGGTATAGCTGAAAAATTTTCCCTACATGGTCTGTCCTCTAATTCTATTGTTTTTTGAAACACCTCTTCCTTAGCAGTTTCATATTCAGCCAGCCTTTTCTTAATTTTGCCCTCTAAATTTTTGCTGCTTAATCACCTCATGTGAATATTTGTTTAAAGATTATTCCATTTTTTTCCAGCATTTGTGTTAATATACTCAGCGTTTTGTTTATTTTAACCAGGTCTGTATGCAGTTGTCTTGCATCTTCCTGTAGGTAACCGGAAGTCATGTCTGAAGGTTGCATTGCTTTTTGCTGAACAGCTGCATGACTTTCCCCAGTGTTTTTTCCTCATTTTGTGTAGCTGATTTATTTCCAGGTCTTCTGTATTTCTTTATTCCTGGCATCCAGGAAGTGCACTTACTAGCTAGTTACTGAAATTTACCCATAAACAGTAAAGTCTACTGGTCTTCTGTGCTGAGTTTTTCACACTGGGAGAGCTAGAAACAAGCGGTTACTCAATGTGCAGCCATCTTGGAAATCCAATACACAATCCCACTAAAAAGAACCTTGAGTAAGTTCAGTTTCTGAATCCTCTCTGGTCTGGTGTGATCTCCCTGATGATTTGCTTGTCTAAGCTCTTTTGAACTTCTACAGCTGCTATTAGAACATCAGGGAGGTTTTGTCATTTGGGTGGCAGGGTTTGCAAAAAGGGAATAAAATATCCTCTGGATGCAATTCTTTGCAGCCAAGTGTCTTGTGATGGATGCCCAGGCTTCTGAGTTCAAGAACAAGTACCCCCGACTGCCTCCAGAAAACAGTCAGACAATCCTTCAGGAGCACTGAAAGGGATCTATCTGAAAAGGAATCTCAAAATCCTTGGTTTTGGGGGTGACCTCTGCCACGACGGCAGCGTCTTCTATTGGAATTTCCCCTCTGCTTCTGGAAGAAATTTCCCCTTGTGAATCCTGAAATGGACCTTGTAATTTTGGGAACCACATCTTTTTACCACTGCACTGATTCCTTTAAAAGTATCTCTGTGGGTTAGAAAAATGGATTCCCATGGCAGACGTCTTTGCATCTTGCTCACCACGGAAATGTGTTTCTTTTACTGTGGGCCCAAACAAAGATGGTGCAACAAAGGTAGCAATGATAAAAGATGACTTATAGGGCTCCACAAAGTTGCACAAGCTCATCCAGGCATGTCTCCTGATGGCTATTGCCTGAACCTGCTGCCTGTGAGGAACCCTCCGCTGCAGGAGAGATTAACCTCATGGATGCATAAGAAATCAATTGAAGGGTGGGCAGCTGGGAAAAAACTATTTTCCTCCTCCAACATGGACCCAAGACTAGACTTGAAAGCTCTTTAATCAAAGTCTTTGTGCACATGCAATCTGGTAAAATGTGCCAAGTAGTTGACTGACCACAAAGCAAAGGTCACTGAGGGGTAAACTTGCATTCCAAATATGTCCATCCCCCTAGACTCTCTAGTAGGAAGATAAACAATAGAGATTTGTTCAGTTAGCTAATTTTTGTGGCTTCTGCCACAACCATGGCATCTACAGGAACTCCCTTACTCCAATAAGGCCTGTCTTTGGGTGGAGTGAGAATATTGTATTGGCGACAGGGAATTGGTTCTATGGTATCTGGCTCCTTCCATGATTGGTGGGACACAAGCTCTATAAGGTAATCCATCTGAGGAGTAACCCAAGCTATAGCTGGGTTTGACCCGAAGGCTTCCAAGAACACTGACTCCTCCTGGAAAGGTGGACTGGAAGACCATCCACCTTTTTTGGCTAAGGATCTCTAGAATGTCTCCAAAGGAGATGTCTTCTGGTGGTGATCTGGGGGACTCTTCCCCTTAATCAAAAAGTCGGTGCCTTCAGTTAAAGATTCCTGAAGGAACTCTAAGTGCCTCCTTTTACACAATCTCTTCTGGGGGGGGGTTTCCTCAGTGGGATGATCTGAAGAGATATCAAAAGAAAGGGGAAGTTCCTGTGCAGGAACTGGCTGGAGGCTCATATGGGCCGGCTGCCCCAGAGGGCTAGCTTGATGAGGCTCAGAAGTCAGATCCGAAGGTGGAATGGAGGTAGCGTCCAAAGAAATGAGAGTAGCAAGTGTTCTTGGGTGCGAGAAAGCCCTCTCCACCACCTTGAAAGCAGAAAGACTGGAAGAAGCCATAGCCAGCCTCACCGGAGCCGTAACTCCATGTGCTGCTAACCCCCAAACTTACCTGGGCTCCTGTTGTGAGGGGGGGGGTATAACACAAGCTGTCCAGTACTGAGGCTCTGAGGGAAAGGGACAGCTCCGAAACCCTCAGAGTTGAAGGTATCCCCCCAGATCCTGTGCTGATACTCAGCTCTGAGACTCGTCCTTGCACTAGGGAGGTCAGCACTGAATGAGTTAAGGACACAGAGTTGAAGTACTGCCAGTCTTTGGATCCAATGCTTTGACTCTCAGATTCAAGGGCTCCAATATCACTGGACAGATCGGAAAAAGTAAGAGAACAGAATGGGACACAGGTTGAAGGCTCACGGATTCGATGGGAGATGAGTCGGCAAGACCCTCATCTGGATCTGAAGGAATTTCTTTATCATCCTAGCCACATCTGCTTCAGACACACTTCGGGAGGACCTGATAGAAGATGAAGTGAAAGGAGGTCAGGACAGTCTCTTGGGTGTCTCCTGTAAGAAAGGAGATTGGAGCCTAAGAGAAATACGCTCTGGAGAGAAACAAGGGCTTTGAGCCCGAGGACACGGACACTCCAGTTGTTAGATCCAAATGCTCAGACTGCTTGGAGGCCAGCACCAATGCAGAAGCAGATATAGAAAATCAGGGAGGAGAGCATTTTCTATGTTCCCTGGGCTCTAAAGCAGTTTTTGACTTCTTGGTGGGGGGTTGAGCCCCTGAGAAGGAAGATGAAGAAGAAGGAGCAGAAGCAGAAAGCAAACCTTTCAAGACTAATTTATTACATCTATCACTTAGGGACCAGAGAGTTGAACCCCACACAGATTTGACAACAGGTTTCAAGATGGCCTGCTCCTAAGCAATTCATGCACTCCCTGTGGGCATCAGAGTTGGGTATATTATGTCCACAGGAAGTGCACTTTATTAAAACCTGCTGGCTTTACATTAGTCTTAAAAGGGAAAAGATCTAAGGGGAAATGTTTCTTTCTTTTTTTCTTACAGAAAAAGGGAAAGAAAATTACCAGCAATGGTAGTATACAACTACTCAATGTGGGTAAGAGAGATTTTAGAAAAAAATGGATAGGATTACCAACGATGGTAACTAGAAATACCCAACAGTAGTGGGTAGAAAGAAAAGGCACCTATCAAAAGAAAAAAAAATGGGTGAAGGGAGGATAGGGTAATAGAGACAACAGCAGATAAGACAATAGAAAATTTAGTAAAATCTAATTTTACTCACAAAAAGAGAGACTAAACTAATCCTAGAGCTTGAGACAGCACAATCCACATCTGAACCGTAAGACCAGCAAACGAGATCTGATGTAATACAGGGACCAGGGGCATTATGGGTAAAGGGAGGAGCTCAACAGCTGGACCCAAGAGTTTAGAAGAAATGAAGCCAAGCTGACTCACAGACCCATTTGTTGATGTATTATAAAACAAACAACACCTCCGCTCCTTCAACAGTTCCACAAATTCTGATACACAAAATGAGAACACCAACTGCTGTGCGTTTGAAAATTTTAATTCGACTGAAAATGACATCAGATTTAATGTTATCCTACCTCTAGGGCAGCCTGAAATAAACTTCCACGGGTTCCCTAGATTTCTGCACAGTAGAAATCTTTGCTTTTTCTTTCCATCACTGCAGAGTTGTGGACTCTTTTGGTAAATTTTCTCATCTAAACCTTCTAGAATAAAGGTCAGACATTCCAGTTTTTGATGAAACTCAATTACCCTCACTATCTCCTACTCCACCTCAGACTGCTAATGTGACGCCTAGTTTCCTTTTTTATGGCAATAAAATTAGTCCCATTCCTAAACACACAGCACAATGTGGAAATCCTCAGTTGGTAACAACCTTCCATATGCTCATTTGTTTAGCAATCTCCGTGCATACAACAAAAATATCTAAGGACTGATGAACCACTCCTAAAGAGATAAGAGTTTTGAAGTGATCTGGTGATAAAACATTTACACATGCACACTTTTCCAGCACTTAGAAAAGATAAACACTAGACAAACTTTCTTTCTGAAGTCCATTCCTAGAATCTGTAATGCATCACTGAGGGAGCTAATAAAAACAAAAAAAAAGTGACAGAATTTTAAAATATTTCCAATAATATGGAATTAGATTCCTCTTAGAAATCAGTAATAAGTCATTAGACTTCACCTAAACATAATTTATGTACATATGTGCGTGTACAGCTGCTTGGGGAAACTTATCAACATGGATTGGTCATAGTAATCAAGCTCTTCGAAAGCTCCTGGGTCTTGCGCTTGGCAAATGAACAGGCGAACCTAGGGCTGACCTATATGGACAAGCAAGTGGCTCCATTCAAGTGGACAACAGAAATGGCAGGGAATTTTATATTAATGCACATAGTTTTTGTAAGTACTAGACAATGTTAGATTTCCCCATGAAGAAAGCTCTCAGAGTCCGATTGTTATAAGTAACATGTTTTATGTGATTAACAGAAGGAACTGCATAATGAAAATCATGCTTTAACATAGTGTTTTAAAGCAGGTCATAGTGAATCAATGGTAACATTCTTCAATAATCATGAATGCTGGATACTGACATTTCCAACGTTAGAAGGCAACAAATAAAGAAAAGGAACATAAATAGCAACGAGTGCCCACACAACAGTGTTTGTATCAGCAACATGAGTTAAATCCTTTATTCATTCAACATGTCACATTACAAATATTTAAAAATTATGCATACTTGTATAAATAGTTTGCAAACTGTTTAATAACATTAATTTCTCCACTAGCACTTTAACAGATGAACTCTAAAAATGGAACCTGTGTTACATAACTTAATTAGAACGTACAAAAATATGAACTTAAAAATGTGAAATGAAAATAATTACCTTTATTTAAAAAAATGCTACTAATAAATACTACAACCTCCCCATACACAGTAAAAACTACGCAGAAATTTAGCCAAGTAATATTAATAACTGACATACTTAAATAACTTTTCCTTCTGATATGAGCATTACATTGAAGAACACATTAGGAATTAGTATAAACTAGATACCCACATGTTAAAAGCTTCACTTCCAAAAAATATAACAAAAATCTGATCAAATTATAAAAAACTAATTATACTTTTGAATTTAAAATATAAAAAATAAAACAGCTGAATACAATATTGACCCAATTATTACAATGCTATTAATCACAGTAGCTTTAAAATAAGGTAATAAAATAAAGCAAATGACCAAAACCTCTTTTTCCATTTTTTTAAAAATAATTTCAACTTTTTATATTAGTAGAAAGATTGATTTCTGATTTTTTTCTTTACAAACACCAGCATGGATTACCATAACAGTAGAAAATGACATTTTCAATGTCTGCAATTAAAAACAGCAATAAAGAGTCACACTGCAAATTTGTTTCGAAAAAGTCAGAAATAAGTATTGCACATAACTTGAAGTTAACTTGCCACAATTCATCACATTCAAGTCTTGAATCACCTTTTAACAGAAGGTTTAAACTATTCAGAAAAGGATAAATTATCAAGTCTTTCCAACAGGTCTTAAAATCTTAAATTTGTACATTACACATTGTAATTTGCATACTGCAGAGGCCTGTGTATGGAGAAGTAGTTGCTGCGTTGAAGCATGGAAGGGGAAGGGGCATCCATTGCATATGAATTAATTTGGAAACACATCTGCCACACAATCACTACAAGTACATATTAGAAGAACAACAATTTATGTTTTTTTTCATGCATACTAACGTTACAATTTTGTGACTTGGTGTTTTTTAATTTAAATTTAAAAGAACATATTTCTGAATAAAACATCTAACACCAATTTATTAATATTAAAAATGGCTAAACATCACCAAAACATCTGTATTTTAAATCCTCTGAAAACAAAATAAGAAGCTGTAGACACTTCTGAAATTGCTTTGAATAAAAAGTTCTATGCTGTCTTCATGTATTGAGTGATTAGGGACTACAGATGACTACATATATATTTATATATATATTTTAACTGCCATGCTTTTTTCTCTTCTAGATATTTACTACTTTTAAATTATCTAGGCACCAAATACCTGGTGCTAGGATAAGATGTTTAAGCAACATGCTTTCTTTTCTCTGCAGATTCTAAAATAGCATTGCCAGTGCACAACATCCATAATTTAAAAGGTATGCAGAGCACTGAAATGTATAAAAAGCAGAATATAAGAAAATAAAATTTATTAAAATTATTTATATTAAAAATGAAGTATATGAAGATCTCTCAGTAATAAAAGTACAAAAAACTACTCTTCGCAATATGAAAAATTGAGGTATTGCAAAAAGAGATATCCCGTCAGTGAAAAGTGTGCCTAAAAATGCTCACTGTTGGAAAAACAAGATATACAAAAGTAGTGCATAACAAATGTACATTATGTGCATGACAAAATAAGTTAGCTACAAAAACACTGTACCGAAATTCAGCAGGTCATGTACAAAGGGAAAATTATTACTAAAAGCTTGAGATTTAACAGTGTTTTTTTTTTTTTTTTTTTGTCAAATTGTTAAATCACACCAACATCCCACATTCTGAAAAGGTGTGGTACAAATGTGCACCGCAGGTTACCAAAAAGATTTTAAAAAGTATCCACCTTAACACTGCCACTAAAATTATGTAGTTATTTCAGTAAAGAAAAACCCCTAGCAAACTACTGTAAGCACTTTCAGCCTACTGTACTAAACATTCTGGGATTTTACTAAAGCAGCTTTCTTACCTATATTTGACCATGCGACAGCAAATGTCTCCATTTTGACCTTTGGAACTTAACAGATTGCGGCCATTACAGCCTACACACTCCTACCCCAAAACAAACAATATATATATATATATATATATATATATATATATATATATATATATATATATATATATATATATATATATATATATATATATATATATATATATAAACTGCTGAGTTTAGCACTGTAAATAGTGGGCCACAAGTAAAGTTTACAATGCAGTGCTAAGACAAGTCTTTGGTTCTTATTAGTCTATGGTGGCACAAATTCTGGGGCAGCTTAATTTCTCCTTATGCACTGCTATAGAAATTTGATGAAGGAGCAACATTAGAAAGTCAGCCTGTCTAGAATGATGCTGCAGAAAGGTTACTGTAACCTTAAGTTTCTCCTGAAGCTTGCACTTAGTATACAACATGGTAGTGTATCACATGCTATTACATACCTCAGGAACATTAATGCATGCAAGTACACTGAGAATGTTGGCACTCATTATTTCTGACTCTGTTGCATGCTATACTGAAAAAAAATCTAATGTGCCAGCTATGGTTTTATTTATAAAAAAATATAATAAATGTAGGCACTGTTGCAGAGATACATACATGTTATCACATTTCATGCCAGAAGGTGAAACTAAATATTTAACAAAACCCTTTTCTCTCTAAAGGTGGACAACCTGTATTTGTAATTATCTTCTATCCTGAAAGTATAATTATATACTCTGATAAGTAACACAGCAAAGTATTAGCAGCCAACTCCTCTTGCAGTGGAACACTGACTAAATATATTTGTATATAAAAATGAATATCTGAGGTATCTTCTGGTTTCTTGTGTCAAAATGGAGAGCAGAAGCTGACACCTGAAGCACATTAGTGAATTAATTTGAGTATATATACAGAACCATCAAAAATAAACATCTATACATTGTTCTTTAGGAAAGGAAATGCCAGTTTATTGTACTTTCTTGTATTATTTTACCTTTGGTAAGATGTTGGGTGGAGTTGGAGGGACGGGAAAATACAAGTGTTCTTCCCAAATATGAATAAGTGCACTCTCCTCTACAATGACACTCTCTACCAAAAACTCTACGGGAAATAGTTCAGTCAGCCTCATTAAGATATTACTGAAGGTCTACAGTTACTTAGAAAGCTGGACTGCACAGAATGGAAACAATGCTCCACCGAGAAGCACTTCCCACCCTTTATAGCCAAGCAAGTAAGTTGGAAGAGATATTTTAACCTGTAACTGACCATAGCTTAAACAGGCTTTAATATTTATTTCCCCCCAGGGGAAAACATTTTTAAATGTTGGTCAATTCTTAGCAGAGTAATACACATACATGCATATATGCATGCACACAGGAGTGGCACAGGCTGAAAGTACGGTATTATATTTCAGGTGACGCAATTTCTAAAAATGCTCTTAATATACAAAACAGTTTTGTAAAGACCTGTTTATACTGTGAAAACAAGCAAAACAGAACAAAACATACTTCTGAACATTATCTAGCATGTGATATTGTAAGTGTGCGCAATCCCTTAATCACTTAATGTTTCCAATCAGAGCTTTGCTACATTTTAGTTCACTGACATACAGGCAGGCAATTTCAAAAGGACTCTGCAACTTAAGTTGGTTAAAAAAGTGGTAGAGTGCACTTATTTCTTTTTAATGCTTGCAGAAAAAAAAAGACCAACATTAAGCCTAATTCCAGCGGAATGAGATATGTCGCGGGCGATCTCCTCCTTCCTTCACAAGTGGTTTATGGAACTCTCTACCTGCGCGGGAATGAATGGCAGCCCAACAGTATTCACAGTAATACTGCAAACAGGTAACATTAGCACAGAAAAATGGAGCAAACTTTCCACCACAGCGGGCTCCCTGACATTCATCACATAGCTGATCATCCAGAACATATGGCTTAACTTCCACCTAAATGCAAACAAATTGATAGATAAGAATTAAAATGCAATATAAAAGCTGGAAAGGTCACATTTCCATTTACAAAAGTGCTGCATGCATCATTTCTGGCATTTTAGTATATGTAATATCAATTTCATTTGGCATTTTGACATTTTTATTCTTCAATGATTAACTGTTTTCATGAAAGGGCAAAACTGCAAATACTGCACAGACAAATCTTCACTGCTATCTAAATGTACAAAAGAAAGACAAAGCTGATTTTCTTACATTGCCATGGTAAGATTATAAAACACTTCTGTAATCATGTTACTACAGGGAAGCAGATAAGAAATCAGCAATATTTTAGCTAAACAGAAGCTCAAGCTGTGCAACATGAATGTACTTCCACTGGCATATGTTAGAGCCCTAGCTAAAGAAAAAGTACACCAGTGTACGGTACTTCTCAACAAACAGATGACTGACAATTTACACCTCACCAGGAAAAAATGTACTGGCATTAGTATTTAATAAACTATTCCTCCCTGTAAAGCCAAAGGGCTGGTTGCAATATGGCATATTCCAATCCAACGATACACCCAATATATTAGCAGACAAATTTAGTGCCGTTACCCCACCTACGTATAACTGTTGCATTCATTATCCTTAAAAATTTAGTTTTCAATAAAATTCATTGGAACAAGTTTCAGAATCCCTGTCATAGGCTAAAAATAATGTTTCTGTAGAACCAGATAACACACCAGGCTGCATTCGCACAAGTGTCATATATGCACTATCTGAAGTCTACTTAACTGTTCAAACTCAGCCTATCCACATGATTTGTCCCTGATGCCTGAAGAACAGCTACTGTGACTCCTCTAACACAAAAGTGTGACCATGCTACAGACTCAAGCAATTAGAGGCTCATCGATCTCACCAATTTTACATGCAAAGCCATGAAATGTCTCATTGCAGTACTCATTTATGCAGACATACAGTACTAAAACTGATCCAGACTCCACTCATTTTTGTTTCCTGAAAGGCAGGCCTCTGACTCCTGAACCTAGTAAATTCCTTTGAAAAAGGTTACAGGGGCTGTGGACAGTGATCATACTATGTATTCTGCTTATTTTGACTTGGCCATGGTTTTTGACACTATCCCCCATGCTGTATATTACTAAAAAGTTATACAAACAATGTAAACTCCTTACGTTATCCACTGGATTGAAAACTGGCTATCCAACATATCCCAGTTACTAAAAGTGGTACCCTAACTGAACATACATTTTTAACTAATTGGTACTCCATGAATCAATATCAGGCCTTCTTCTATTTGGCATTTATTTTTCCAGACATCCAAACCAACAACACTGAAGTGTGGTTGACAAAGTCTGATGTACAAGGTGGGCAATGCTATTCATTCATCCACTGATACTAAACTGCTCCAAAAAGGGCTAGAATATTTACACACCTGGGATACTGAAAACGGTCTCAAGCCGAAGTCCAGCATAATAGCTTTTGGCAAAAAAATGTTCACCTCATATATTATAAGTGGCACTCGTCTTCAAACAGATACGGTCATAAGAAACCTAGGTACTTGTTTGGACAACACTCTCATTCTATCATGTTTCCACCATAGTAAGGAAATCATTCTATCTGGCTCAGTTAATTTCCGTGGGAATATCTTCAAGAGCAATAGTAGTATCTTACCACTGTAGTCTTTCTTTATCAGACCAATCACTGAATACAATGCTCCCTTTGGTTTGTACAAATATAAGCATACTGCTCAACTAGAAATGCCCCAACAGTTTTTAACATAAAACAAAAAGTAATAAAGGCCTTAAATCCTTCAACCACCCTGATAGGCTTCAGTTCTCCTTATACTCAACAGTATACCAACTGCTCTGAGATGACTCGTTTCTCACTTTTCAAGTCATAAAAGATCCAAGCCTAGTTGACCTATTTCTTCACAAAACCAATGGCTCTACAAACATCCATATTAGTGATCTAAATTCACATCAACAAATAAACAAGGCTCACTGGAGGGACTGGTTCCTAACTCAACATATTCCCAATCCATGGAATTAGCTATCACTACAGATCACTAGTTTGCTTGCCTTTACAGCTAGTTTAGATAACTGGATGAGAAGACATAAATTTACCCCTTAAATGGCTTATGTACAACTCTGCTTGATTTGTCAGGCTGACACTATTATTTGTAGAGCGGTAAAAACATTTTGAAATATTTCTACTTAGAAGTGTATATGGCTAGGCATTTCATGATCTCCTGTGATCAACTAACATTGTTCCTACACTGTCAGTGGAATAATCATGGCTGACCCAGCAGGCAGGGAGGAAGCAAGTAAATTCTTGAAGCTAAAACCAATATTAATACCAAACAGTCAAATGTTACAGAAACAGCATTTGTACCACCAATCCAAGATGTATTGCCATACAAAAATGTCACTCTAAGAAGTCTGTAATATCATAATGATAAGCAACACTCCCAGCTTCATACCACACGTTATGCACTTTGTACTATGCTAGCAACTCGCCCAATATGATATGCCACAGAATTATCTCACTACTCAAGCAGCAAGCACACCAGCGTTCAGTCACACTGCACCAAGACAACAGAATATAAAAGCAGTTCGACCTAACAAAAGGAGGATAAGAAGAAAAGACAAGTCAAACAGATGTTATGTACTTCTCCAAGTGAAAACCAGATAAAAAAAATCAAGACTCCACGGCTGGAAGCAGCAACCTTTAATCACGGTGCAGTCAGTTCGACTCAGCACCCAATAAAATGCCAATAGCAACAATCAGCAAGACCCAACACAAGGTTAAAACAGTTGGCAGCAGTAAATACGACCCAACACGAGATGAGAATAACATTTGAGCGCTTTCACCTAACAACTGTCAGGCTTCATCAGAACAAATTGTAATTTTTAAAATGTTCCTTAAGTATAACCAGCAATTTCAAAATGCCCAATGAAGAAACAGCCTCAATTAACCATTACTTCCCCATTTAAAACATTTACACAACAATCTAATACGTATGATGCAGGAAGCAGGCAGATTTCATTTCTGAGTTAGACTATACACATCTAAAATACAGCAGTATCACAGAGGTTTTATAGCAGAGGGAATTAATTATTGATTCCATTTTAGTACACATTTGAGGTTATTTGAATCACCAAGACCTGGATAAACTTCCGCACCCATACGTAACTGCCATTTCAGCTCATGAACCTGTTATAGGTTATCTGAATCTCGGAAAAAAATATTAATTTGTTCTAATACCAGAAAAGAAAACTTGGTAAAACCTGGACACAATGCAGGCTATGCTTACCTAAAGCACTGGATGTGTCACCATTTCTAAATGCAAAATTATGCTCTAATTCTGTCGCTTAGTCTACGCATTGTTTTGCCAATGTAAAAACAATTGCAGGAAACACACTGCACAGTAGACTACAACAGAACTATTACAGTCAAAATGTTGTTTGAAGGAAACTTTAAAGTTGCAATGAGAAATGAAATAGGAAGAGCCTTTAAAAATAAAATCACAGCACACGCACTTGCCACATGAGAACATGCCCTTTGGTTTAGGTTCTCCAGAAATGGGAGCTAACAAAAAAGGAAAATAATTTTTTTTCAAAAAATGATCTTAAAAGTTTTGGTGCATTTGTATGTAAAATAAGGTTCATTACCCAAATTATTTTTTACACTAGCATCACTTAGGATGATTTTCCAGTTATGTAAACTATTTCTAACTTCCAGGTCTCTGCTAATAGGTAAGGAAAATCTCACTGTCATGTCTTTATCATCATTGGCTATTCTAGCAGACGGAAAACCAAGTCTTAAAATCAGTTGAAATTTGGTATATCTTTCTGTTGTCACTTTCTCTCTAATGGAACACACTAGGTTAATAGGGTAGCTTTTCTGAAGGAATAATTATGATATGAAGCCTGCTTCCAATTCAAAGTCTGCATCTTCACTGGTTAATCTGGAAACCCTTATGAATTGACCTCTGACAACACTGCGTTTCATGAACAGAGGATGTTGGCTCTGAAAATCCAGATAGTTATTCCTGTA